>NW_027526445.1:121876870-121965598 GCF_048455015.1 Haemaphysalis longicornis | reverse complement strand
CAGTTACGGCTGGTCGGGAGCGGGTGCGTCTGTTTTACAGCCCGCGCAATCGTAAATGACATCTTGATAGACGCCTAATGTGGTTCTCAGAGCAGCTGGCTGCGTGATAATGCCCAAGATGCGCTTTAAGGGATGTCGGATGATGGCGCGTTTTCGGTACCCGCCGTTTGTGAAGGAAATGAAATTGCTTTTATGTCTTCATGACGTCCGTGGTCAGTCACGTTTAGGCTTTATCATGGGTGTCGCGCTTTAGTCGCGTTTTCGACGACCTGCAGGCTGCAGCAAAGCTCGCAAAATTTTCCGCTTCACCTATACCTGCCGCTGCAACAACAAGTACTCGCTAGAAGGCAAAGTTACAAGCCGACGCACACGCAAGGTTCCGCCGAAAGATCCGATGGACGCACACTACCCCTAAATGTATTGCCAGGTGAGTACTTTCGTAAATTATTAAACACTAGAGAGCCCCATTTCCGCTTGACAGCAATAACAGCCCGAGTACAGGATTTTTGTTGTAGATATGCGGAAGTGAGCGTGTGTGGGGAGGAGGGAGGGGGGGGGGGTAAAGGACTTTGACAAAAGTGCGAAAAGAGAACAGGTGCCACAGGTAAGAACTTAATTGTGCCCCCGCCAATTTATTTTTTACCAATAAACCCCACTTGATGTATAGTGCCCGTTTTTTGCAAGTGCTCCTTCTTGTGTCCCTTTCTTTTCGTTTTTTTTACTACGTCAAAGTTCTATTGCCAATTACCCGAACTTCTTCCTTGGGTAGAGGACATTTAATGCTGTAAACTTAGTATTTTTTATCACTTTAAAATTTCTTTGTTTTCTCGTTACGGTCGACTCCCGTTCACAAGTAGTCCACGGGGACCGCAAAACATAGCCGAACTTCCAATAAACAAAGAGCAGAATAAAAGCATTGTTACAAGCCCGCAACACGCCTCCTTTCTCGATATTGATCAGAATATCGACTTTCGTCGCCTAGTCGAGCGTACGACTCTACTTGCCGTGATGGTTTCTTCCAAGGTAACACGCTAGAGGTTTGCTCAAGTCTATTTAAATTTATCGCGTTCCACTGCTCCAGGCCGAGTGCCTAACATCCAACTACTTGCGGCGCCATCTGTACTTGTCCCTCAGCAACGCTCGCCCCCTCCATGCTCCCAACCATAGAGTTTCATACAAATAACAAACTCTATGCTCCCAACGGAAGTGTCGCAGGACGGTAGATTAGAAACACATATAGTGCGCTTCTCGTCGCCAGTCATCGATTTGCGGCTTCCGCCGCTTGGCAATGCACGGTCGACAGAGTTGTTGGCCGTGGTGACGGTCTCTCGCGTGCGAAACTTCCGCTTTTATCAGCGCATTGCTCCCCTTCGGGTGAAAACGCCTCTCGCAGTGTAAAGCCGGTAAAGCCGCCTGGAGCACGTACCACTGCTCAACGTTTTCCAACTTCGTATCGCATTTCTACACAGTCAGTGACCAACCGGAGGTCGTGTTGAGCTCCTTTGTTATTATCACGTGATTCGCGCACATCGTCTCTTGAATGGTATCTGCTGAGTTCTTCCAATCGCTCCCCGTTGCTCATTACGGTTCGAACGGTCTGCCGCTCAGGTTTCGAGATAAAGGTAAGATTTGTCTTCAGGTGAGTGCCGTATGAAGGGTAACGTTTTGTTTCTCTCCTACGATTCGGTGTTTTCTTCGAATTTTCGAAGTTTGCGTGTGCCCAAAGAATGCAAGTCGTATCGGCTTCATTGTGACATAGGTATGAATAGCTACAGAGACTCATATTAACGTCGGAAAACGTACGCTTTTTAATTCGGGCAATGATTAGCAGTAACCTAATTTCTTTAACATGCAGCAACCGCAGACACGCCATGGATGCTGTTGCCAGAGTTTCTTGAATGTTTTTTGCCTTGCATATCAAAGCAAACACATACTCACGGCACGGATGCGGTGAGGCAGTGGCACCTTTTCCCTTATTGCAGCAAACATAATTCCAAACAAGTGCTCAATAGCCCGGATAACAATTTTAACAGGAAGTTTCTGAACAAGTGTGTCTCACTGGAAAAGAACTAAACAAAAGTTATTGACTTCTAACCGAACCGACTACTCTGTACACATACTTTCGTGTTACAGGCAAGTTGCACTTCTGTTCATTGCGCTGAGCAGCAGCGTTTTTACACCCATTATTCTGTTTTGCGGCGTATTACATGTGTTTTTGCACCAGCACCCGCACCATGGATGCGGTTGCTGGTGCTCTTTACCCGTTATTTTCTTTGCATCGCAAAGCAAACACCACATATACAGTGTGTTGCGACGATAACTGGAACACTTTAAAAATTTTTCCTGAGCGATCCGCCGCTCTGTTCACGCTCAAACTTCACACAAAGGTCGCATTTCGTGGTCTATTTTGTTTGACACCGGGAACAACAACGGTAGTTACCTGTTTATTCTGAAACTAAATAAAAACGATTTTCGCCTATGGGAAAATGGCAGCTGATTTGGACGTGCGAGCCCGAAAACCGGGTTTTCTGATCGTCTGTTAGCTCATTTCTAGGTGCATTTTCTGATCGTCTGCTGCACCATTTGGCTCCGTACGTGAATCCCAAACGTGCGTTTCACTCTGCAGGTGGTTCCGTCGTTCCAACATCAACTTGCGCTGGCTCGCACGTCCAAATCAGCGGCCATTTTCCCATAGGCGAAAATCGTTTTTATTTATTTTCAGAATAAACAGGTAAGTACCGTTATTGTTCCCGGTGTCAAACAAAATAGACCACAAAATGCGACCTTTGTGTGAAGTTTGAGCGCGAACAGAGCGGCGGATCGCTCAGGAAAAATTTTTAAAGTGTTCCAGTTATCGTCGCAACACCCATATGCGGTGATTAATTTTTCTTTCTGTGGAAAACAATTCCCAACAAAAGCTGAACAGCAAAAAAAAAACACATCAGTCTTAAGCGGACGTTTCTGAACAAATTTGTCATGGGAAAAGAGAGAAGCGAAGGTGAATGGCTTCATAGCTGCTACTCTGGGAACCTGGGTACGCCTAGTCCGGTGTTACTTTCGTGTTGCCCTGGTGTTCATTGCGCTGAGCAGCAACGCCGTTTCACACATTATGGTGTTTTGCAAAGTCATTTCTTGCGGGAAAGGGCCCTTGCTCATAGCGGCATCTGTACGCGAAATTCAGCATACGTAAGCATTGTCGTCCTGCTTCAGTTATCAACAGCCACCGTTATCGAGGGTCAGGGCACCTACATCCACAAAAGAAGGCATCTTCAGTAGTGTCGTAATGAAAAATAGCAGCTCGTTTAGTGGCGAAGATCCCAAGATGTCGGGGCGGGGGGGGGGGGGGGGGGGGGGTATCTAAGAGCCGTGGCCCCGGCCGTGGCCAATCAGATCGTAACTAAAAAAAGGAAATGAGATACCGATGCGCCCGTTATGGTTTTTTTTTTTTTTTCGCTTTATCGTATCGCTTGGCCCTCTAAGCGGCCCAGCAGCAATGCCGATAAGCGTTTTCCCTCTTTCCTTCTTGCCTGGAAGCACTTGCACGGCCGGTCCGCACGCGCTCGCAGTCAGGGCGCGCGTCCAGGCCGGCCTTGGCAGTGCGAAAGCTGCAATTATCGCCAGCAGAGAGCTGCACTGCGTGATTCGCTCGACGCAGGAGGTACGTCTTTCAGTTTCAGTGTTGGTTTTCTTGCGTCTTTTTTGAAGTGGCTATTGAATTTTTGTACTGCTGCGAAATAAACATTGTGTGTGAGGTTTAATACGCCGACAGGCGATGATTCGCGCTGTAGTGGAGGGCCCTGGATTATTTTTGACCACCTGGTGATCTTAAACGTGCGCCGAAATCTCGAATACGCCGGGGTTTTCGCTTTTCGCCTCCATCATAAAAGCGGCCGCCGCGGCCGGGAATCGAACCCGCGTCCTTGGGCTCAGGCAAAATAAAGAAAAAAAAAACGGCCGCAACATCTACAACATTGCTCGATAGAGGTCACTCAAACGCGCAAACAGTCAGGACGGAAAGAAAACAATCATTCGAGAAGGTTTCTAAGTGATGTGACGAGCGTAGAACAGTAATACTTGGCTGGACTTGTTTGTATCTTCTGATTAGGCCCCATTCTAGACTTCGTGAATTCTCCTTGAAATGACCATGCTATTTGCGTAGGAGAAACGTAAGCGATCAGTGACGTGTGGGCGTATAGCTATGAAGACATGCAGTGCACTTTAATGCTTACATTACAAAGATCCCTACCAAATTATTCAATATATGAGACAAAAGAGAAAGAAACACCTACTATGTATTCTAATAATAAAGACGGATGGGATGCTGAGGCTGCCAGAAAAAAGAAAAAAAAAACGTATCATTTAAGGTTAAAATTAAGTTAAGGAGACCAAGTTAAAATTAAGGTTAAGGAGACCAAGTAACGGTGATACTCGGGCGTGTGTTCAACTAAAGAGTACCACCCGCCGCGGTGGCTCAGTAGCTAAGGCGTTGCGTTGCTGAGCCACGGGGTCGCGGGTTCGATTCCCGGCCGCGGCGGCCGCTTTTCTGATGTAGGCGAAAAGCAAAAACGCCCGTGTGTACGTGATTTCGGCACACGTTAAAGATCCCCAGGGGGTCAAAATTAATCGTAAGCCCTCCACTACGGCGCGCCTCATCGCCTGCGCTGCGTAGGCGCGTTAAAACCCTACAATCAATCAATCATCTAAAGAATATCATACAATATTTTTTTACGTACCTATTTATTTCTTTCAATCGCTTCTAGTAGCATAATTGAGCTCTCGGTTTTAATGTTAACTCAGAAGCTCTATGTTGCGTTATCGCCTTCTTGGCCATCACTGCCTCCACGATATCGTCTGCTGCTATGTTAAAAGTTTATGGCGTGACCACATAAAAAAACCAAACAAAATAAAACAACAACAAAAAATGGTCGTGACTACCGGTTGTATGATGCGGGAAGGAGAGGGAAACGCTACGCCTGATAACGGCTGACCGTAGTGATGCCGGTGATTCATTCATTCGTCAAGCTCGAACGGTAATGGATAAAAAAAAAACAGTTTCCCTTTATTTTTTTTTTTCTTGTTTTCGATCGTGTGACCCCCAAGCTTACCAGGAGAAGTGTGGACAAATGCAATGCGTTGGGTTCTTTGCCACGAGGAGGCATGTACTTCCCCCTTGTACGTCCCTGTCTCCGCTCGCTGCGCTCGGAAAAATATATATAAATGCAGTGGAGCGCGCGCCTCTCTCCGTGACTGCTTGCCGCAGCGCACTCATCGGTGCACCCAATGCATTCGCATTTCCGCACGATCCCCTTCGGGGAGGTGGGGGGAGTTTTTTACCGAGGCGGGGACTACCATTTCTTTCACCCGCAACAAAACATCTTGGCCACCGCCTGCCCCATACAATGAACGATACAGAGGTATACTGGAAAGAGCATTTCGTTCAAGTTTTTCGTTAATGATACATTCGCCAAATACTCCATGGTGAATCTAACGCACAGAAAATTAAAAGATTGCACCACTTCTTTCCAGAAACTTTTAACGACATATGTTTCGTTGCTTGTTGACACAATAAAGCCTGGAATTACATTTGATAGTGTAGTTTGTACGTAAGTCCTCAGGAATGGATGTTTTACGTCCCGCAATAGCAAAAAACAGCTCACAATCTGCCTTACAAAAACATGGGCCAATCCAACACCGCCTTGTCTTACAGGCCGAAAAAGATTACTTCGGCTCATGCGTTCCCACGTAGAACCCCAAATAAACACAGCAAAAACACGATGTATCTTTTGCACTTGCGTTCGAGAACAGTGTATTGCTTGCAGCACCTGAGCCACCGCGGCGGGTGTCTCTTTCCTGAGCAGGGTGCCAATGCTTTTTCGGCCACACTGCAGCTTAATCATCAAAAAAAAAAAAAAAAAGAAGCAGTAGCTTTTAGTGTAGAAAGTAGTAGATTGGAACAGTTAGTATTTTCTTTGTGGAGCTGAGCGCAAAAGGTCAAAGTGCCCTTCCGTCCTGTCTTTCCGCCGTCCCTGTCCATTTTTGCGTTCGACTCGACAAAGTAGTGTCAAAAGGGTTCGCGTCTATGGTGATGCCTGAATAATTAAAGACGCAAACCTTGGGAATTGTGTGTGAGAAAACCTCCCGCAGCGGTGATGATAAAGGTGGCGCTGCAACGGCAACCTATTGCGAACTGCATGACTTTGTCATTCCAGCTAACACAATGGCCGAGAACACTCGCCGTGCTCCGGTAGCGTTGGCAAACTTCGTGCGCCAGATCCGTGGAGTACTCTTGGACATTACACCCCATTTGCTGAGGACGCTCCTTGAATACCTCATGGCATCAGGGGCGCACTCGGAAGCCGACATCGCGAAGATGGACGAGCATCAACTGGCCGTTGTCCTTGGTCTCGACGATGCACGACTACTGCTGCTCTACTTCAAAATGCGACGTAAGTGTGACGAAATTTGTGACCGCCTGAAATCGATCTTTCCGCGTCATCGCCATCTTGTCCAGTCCAGGAATATCTTGGTCCGCAGCATTTCTTGTCCACTTTTGGCCGGGCGTGGTCGAGGTCGGGAAACGAAGGTGTAGTCAGCACAATTGCGTGATAAACAGAAGTGGCTACCACAACACGGAGAGGGGTTGGACATAGAGTTTTGTAATAATGTACATACTAGATAGAAATCTGGCGCTGGTGTCGAGGCGAGCCGCGCTTCCACGAGCATGCCGTCATGAACGGAGTAGGAACGTCGCACTCGTACTTGGCAAGGCTCATGAACAGGCTGAAAAGTTTTTGCGGCTGCAAGAACAGCCCAATACTATTATGAAAAGTTAAATAATCTTTCATACTAGTATTGGGCTGTTAGTATTGTGTTGTTTTATCAGCCGGATAGTGTAGCCCCGAAAGATTTGTTTTTCAGGAATTATTTAAAAATGGCATAAAAAATGAACGAGAAAAGAAAGTGTTGCCATTTTCGTTTATATCCGTCTGCAGCCGGAGTGTGCGCTTCAGTTATTGTCTGCTCCGAACGAGGCGTTGCATGACCATGCGTTTCATTTATCGTCAGCGTGGCAGAGGCGCTGCGTTTCGCACATTTTTTGTGAAAACGTAACTGGCAGGATAGCTCATACATATACAATCTACGGCCCCTACCTACTATCAGAGGCGATCTTTACACAATTCAACGGATTTTCTTCAACGTCACCGTCGTATAGCAGGAAGCAGAGCATGGAGAGCAAGTAAAGGGGAGATTTGAGAATTAAAGCAACCGCGTGACGCCAGAGGCAGGATAAGCGGGAGTGGGAAGGGGGCGAAACAAGAGCGGGGAGTCACGAGATTTGACTCAATGAAAAAAAAAAAAAAACCCTCTGTAAAGAGCTTCGTCGAACAAGAGCGGCGAAGAGCAAAATGCAATAAAGCAAACAAATCTGGAAAGTTTTTGTCGTTGCTGCTATTCCTTCATTCGTGCCACATGCCCACTTGCGGGAATGGCCCGCAGTGGGGAGCTTTGAGGAGCTATATAATGTGCCCGGCTCGCGAAATGCATCACACTGTGAATTTGAAAAGTGAAATTTGCAGAATAGTGTGTGCCGCGTGGCACCTCAACGTGATGATACGGGAGTAGGACAGGCGCCCACCAGCCTCGCAGAACCCCGATTTTAGGGGTGCATGTTCTTGGGTAGGGGGCGTAGGATCAGGCTTTTGCGTTGAGTTAGGGTGACGTTGGTCATCCGGTCTTGCCTGATTCTTTCTTGGGGTGTTCCGATTCTGCGCAAGATGGCTCTTCCTGCTGAAGTTTTGTTGAGACGCTCTCTTTGGGCTGCTAGTACCGTTTCTCTTAACTCTTGAAAGGTATTAAAGATGCCCAGGGCTGATAGCTTGTCGCTTGATCTATAGAAAGGCAGACCTAAAGCTGCCTTGTATGCCGTTCTTACGTTTGCCTCTATCCGTTCTTCTTGGGCTTTCGTGGTGATGTGGAAAGGGAGGCGGTATGTGGTTCTACTGATTATGAGTGCTTGGACGAGCCTGAGTGTGTCTGTTCCGCTCATGCCGCTCCTCCCCTTTCCCATCAATAAAGTTTATTGACTGACTGACTGACCGAGGGAGGCTGTGGCGTGTGCCAGTCGCTTGCTGACGTAGTTAAGAAATGAAAGAGAGGAAACTGACGCAAACACGGTATTGCATAAAAGAAGCCAGTCGAAGTAATTAGTGTTAAAATACAAAGAAATGAAAGCGAGGAAAAAGACGCAAGTACAATGTATGAGTAAAATCGTTCTTAATAACACGGAACTTGTTGGTGGTGATAAATGAGGTCGCACTTTGTATGGTCTGAATGGCGCCGAGGATTCCGAAAAGTTCGAACTTCATCAGTGTGACCGTAAGTGCTTGTTATATTGCGAGAGCCATTAAGCTGGGGTATGTCAGGGCAGGTCCAGGCCACCGCTGCTGTTGTGCCGTTAATGGCTGCGTCGGTGAAAATGTCGATTTCATCCGGAACTTTGTCGTTGGCGAGAGTGCGAATCCCGTACGGCGCGGTTACGGCGAGAAATGGGTCGGTGTCTGAGGTGGTCCAGGGCGGGTCGCTCCCAGGGTGGAATAGCAGGTGGAAAAGTGTCAGCATTAAACGTACTGTTTAATGTGTCCCGCTTCAAAATAGTTTGTCCTTGAGGCACGTGTTCAAGGTGCTTCTGAAAGCGGATCGTCGTCTCCTCTAGCAGGTTAGCGACGGGGGGAAGCGAAACTGCTTCCGACAGTAAGTCTGTTTTGCTATGGAGTGGAAGCCCCGAGATGGTTCGGATTAGATGTCTCTTGAGGATGTTCAGCTCGTTTAAATGGCGGGGACGCAATTCATAAGCGGGGAACCCGTAAGTCAGTCGTCCGTGCGCAACGGCACGAGCAACAAAACAGGCCTCTATAAAGTAGTACGATGGCGGATGGTTCACCCACTCTCTAGATGGCACCCCAAAAACACCCTTTGTGGCTCCTGAACGGCTCCAGTTGCACACCCCGATCATGGTCGCATTAGAGTGTCTTCGCCACAACTTTAACTATGCATACCGTGCTAAATGAACCCTCACAGTCTAGTGAAGACTTTATATGAACAATATTCCCCTACCCTTTTTCCCATGTCCCCCAACAGGGCCTCCTCCTATAATAAAGTCATCCATTCCATTCCATTAATGACAAGCTCTCGCCTTTAAAGCAAGTAAGCAAGAAGTGCCCCAAGGAAATTTCGTATTGAAAAGCAGACGAAGGGTTTCGATAGCGTAACCCCGAGCAGTAATTATTGTGAATTTGGCCCGTTTCCATCATCCGCTTGCTTTGTTTTGCCAGTCGGCCTTAGTCACGTGATTGCATTGTCTGCCGCCAACGGCGGAAATGGGCAGAAACTGTTTCTTAGGACGAAAAAGTTCAAACAAAAAGCCGGTATTAACGCTTGAAGTAAAAAATAAATTAATTTTGTTGTGTATTACACATTTATCAAATAAAAGCGCGATGAAGTAAAGTAGTTGGATTCGCTTGCCCCAAGTAGCCATCAGTGCTACAGTGGAGCGAGAGAAAGCGCTGAAAAATGCGTCACGCCCCAGTCGCGCCTCCTTGGAGTGCACCGTCCTGGACCGGTTACATCACCTCAATAATCACCAAATATTAGCATGAATCGCTTTTTTAAAGCTCTTGAATTCCCCCTCGAAATATTATCAACATATTACGCGGGCGTGGCTAGAGCTCGTGTCTCCCGAATTCCGTTCAATCTCGGGCCTTCTGGAATAGCACCCCAGTGCTATGAGGGCTCCAGATTAATTTTGACCACCCGGGGATGTTAAAAGTGCGCCGAACTCTCGACACTCAGGTGTTTCCGCCTTTCACCACCACCACAAAGCAGGCCACCGCGGCCGGTATCGAACTCACGTCTTTGGGCCCACTAGAACATCGCCTTAGCCACTGAGCCACCGCGGCAGGTTGCGACGACAGCGAACGTCTCGGTAAGTGCCGAGTGGAACATGACGTAGACCTACAGAAGCGATCAGCAGGCGTAAAGAAGAACTGAGGGAACGAGTGGCAGACTGGCCATTCCGCTGTTCTCTCCCTAGTTCATTGAACTCCGGAAGGGAGAACACAAGCCATTCCCCTCTGCGAAGGTGGATGAGTGTCCTATTGCGTAGTTCATTTAGTTGCAGTAGCACACGACATGGAGGTGGCAAAGAATTTAGGTGACAGGTATGGGCTAACTTTTTCCTCTTGAATGTTGACGGCGGTCATCCGTAAGAAAGACGCATGCGTACACGAACACACTTTTATTTTGACTCTACTTGTCTTCACCATGGTGCCTATTGAAACTAATGTACTCAAATGCTTGCCCAAATGATGAGACTTATGAGGTTGAGAGAGACACAGAGAAACGTCACGCTACTCCTAAGACACGCACAAAGCACTCCCTACCAAACGACTACGTTCTACACCGAATGCAGGACACTGCAAGGAGACCGCATTGCCAAGTGTGCGACTCCATACGCACACTCTCCCACACGCACTGGACCTGCCCCTGAGCCCACAGATCGCAACATCTCCACCGAGGATGCCTGGGTGTCCCACCTGGGCAAGACGGGCTCGCGTGCTCACCACCAGAGGGGCGATCGTTCGATCTTAACCTCATGGAGCGCGGACATGGGTCGCGAAATAAGTGACCATAAACTAATGGGACCATAATGGAACCTATAAGCCCTCCTGATAATGTAGGGGCTGTGAAAGCATGACAGTGGAATTGTAACACGTGTCTGCTCATGATTAAGGTGGAAGCCATGCATGTGTTCCCTATGAGGCAGGAAATCCGGCGTTGTGAGCAGCGGACAGCCCTAAAATGCCACGTGTGCGCGTGAAATACGGCTGTCGAACGAAATGTAGAAAAAGTAGACTTTGTTTTACCCATTCGTTCGGACTGTGGCCACAGCGGATCAGTGGGGGGTGTCCTCAGTGCAGGACTCAAATCAAGAAGGAAGGTTTCTATGGCAATACGCGAGGCTGCGCGTTGCTCTTCGAAGCATGGGCGGGGTGTCGGAGAACCCGGGCATGCACGTGTATCTGCAGGCAACAGGATGAAACCTGTGTACGCTCCGGCAGAGATCGAGGAACCATAGAACATATTGTCAGGGACTGCACAGAGGTACGACTACCGCGGGGCGAGGGGGAAACGACGTTGCGGAGGCTTTGGGATTTGGGGTGAGGGGAAGCCTCAAGGCGCCTGGAAGAAAAGTAGGGGACAAATAGAGGCGTAGGAGGAGTAATCGAACGGATAGTAATTTGGAACAGAAGGGGGAGGAAAAAAGGGGGAGGGAGCGATTGGAGTTTAAAACAGGGGAGAGGGGGAGTTCGGGGGGAGGCGACAAATCCGTTAGGTTAGCTAAGGGTAGGGCAAATAAGTGGAATAAAACAGGCAAGTCGGTTGCTGACAACTGACGTCCTGATAGAGAGGGGGGGGGGGCGTATAATAAAACAACAACAACTACAATTACGACAACGACAACAACAATAACAATAACAACAACAATAACGATAATAACAATAACAACAACAATAATCCCTGGCTGTAGCCGGCCGTCTGCGCTCTGTTCACCAGCCGAAACTAAGAGCAGGGGCCGCAGCTGGTCAGCGTCGCTGCCAAGTGTGATGGGTTATGGTTTGGGCTGTGAGGGAGCTCTGGGGTATTAAAGCATGGGTTCCTGATGTGGGGCGAAAGATACGTTGAGGTGGGGAATATTTTGTTGAAGAGTGTGTTTGCAGTTGACGAAGTATGGTTCTTTCCTCTTTGCTGAGTTGCTTACGTGGGGGAGGAAACTGTTGGCGGGTTAGTGGGTAGTGGGAGAGTATGTCATTGAACGTAGCGGTTGGGGCACGTCGTGGGTGAAGGGGGTTGGGATGGGGTTTTGGTGTACTGCTTGCTTGTCGAGCCGCATGCTTGAGAGCAGCACACTCACGTGGTTATAAAGCGTAGCAATCTTTGCCGAGTAGCCCCACAGCCAGGGCAGTGTCCGATTGCGTCCGATTGCCTGCATTTCCACAATAATGCAGATATCGCGAAAGTTCCACCTGCAATCGTTATAATAGCGTAAATGGAGATTATTGGTTGAACGAAATTTTGAAAAACTAAAAAATTAAGCAAAATATAAAATAAAACGGAAAATGGCGAACCGTTAACGCCCTGCATTTCCACAATAATGCAGACTTCACGAAAGTTACAAATATAATCCTTATAATAACGTAAATGGAGATAATTGGTCGGACGAAATATAAAAAAAAACTAAAAAAATAAAAAAATAAAAAATTGCCGAAAATGGCGAACCGTGTAACGCTCTGCATTTCAACAACAGTACTGATTTCGCGAAAGATTCAATTCTATTCGTTATAACAGCGTAAATGGCGACAATTGGTCACGCAGGATATAGAAAAATAAAAAAAAATTGGCTGGAAAAAACACACTCAAGGCAAGCGGCATAAGAATGCTACACATTAGTAGATAATTCTCTCTATTTCTGTAGAATTTTTTGTGTCATCTTTGAATTTTTGCTAATCTCCTGCAGTCTTTCTTTGCCCTTGTCACGCGCTTCTTTCCATCCATCTGCGGGTGCGAGCTGCGACCGCTGCCTTCTTCGCCAAGTAACGAGATATGAACGTTTTGGGGCTGCGGCACTCTTCAGCGTCTCATGCGGGGGACATGTCAAACTGTTCAGACTGACACTGTGCGTGTGGGCGAGGGGCGCGAGGCTTTTGCAATACTACGTTTTATTGCGAGAGCAATTCATTGAGCGAAAAAGCCGGCGTACGGTGTCCGTAGCAGAAAAGCGGCTCCTCGGGAAGCGTTCCATAGCACCAGGCGATCCATTGCGGGAGCTTGAACCCGGCTGTAGCGCGGTGTGGCCGCCCACTCGAGCACACAGCAGATGAAAGGGGCCAAAAAAATTTGCCGAGTGCGCGAACAGCCAAGTAGCAAAATTAACTTTCGTCGTAAACTCTCCAATTACACGGCTGGAAGAACGAGAAGCGGCACAACGCATAGGAGACAGATCGATGCCATTCGAAAGCGTTAAGGCGGATCGCAAAACAAAGAGCCTCAGGTGCTCCGACCACACGAGTCGGAAGCAAGGCGTTTCAGGCGTCCAGCAGGACATTCATGCCTAAGCATTCACTACCCAGAAGAAGTGCTTAAGTGTCCCCATACTTTCTTATCGCTATATTTCTTCTTCTCCGACAGCATGAAATCGAACGGTGTTACCTCCGTCTTCCTTCTTCCCCCTTTCATAAGCAAAATAGTTGACTCACACAGTTTCCTTCTCCTTTCTCGTATATACTTTCCCATTGTACTTTTTAATCGTTATATTGCTTGTTTCTTGTACGGCGGCATGAAAGTGAACGGTAAAGCTATAAAACCTAGCTCAGCGCAGGCAGCAAGCAGTCTCGTGCATTATTACCGTTGTGTTTGTGTTACCTCAGTCTTTCTCCGGTTTTCGGCAGCTCTTTTCCATTTTCATAAGCAAAACAGCTAACTCTCACAGTTTCCTTTCCCCTTCTCGCCTTGGGACCGTGTTTTCCCGAGCAGTTTTAACGACCGAATGTTTTGTGGAAGCGGTACTGATTTGCCTTGCGCAACCTGGTGTAGAAGGAAAATGGTGTTTGTTTGTTTTAAGTAAACTATGGAACATTCTAGCCATTCTACTATCACAAAGGGTGTTCTATTATCACAAAGTGTATGGGTTTCTCTTCTAGTTACCTGAGAATATTTTCATCCCCAGCTCTCCAGCAGCTGTTTACGAAATGAGAATGTGGACAAGGAATATAATTTAGCATGTTGGTGGTACGCTTAAAGCACATGATTAACTGACTGCTAAACAATAGTGGCACATCAGCTTTAAGCACCGCCTTTTTTTTCTTCTAGAACTCATGAAAACGGAGCCCCCTACTGCAGACAACAGGTGAGTGATGAGTTCAAAAATCTAAAACCGATGTTTCGGCTCCCCCACAGGAACCTTGTCCACAAAATGGCTAATGGAAATAGGATTGGACTTAAGTGGGCTTTAACACGTGACGTAGGCAGCGCGCATACGTGGTGTGCAGGCTTCCCCTGCTCCGATGAAGTGCGTCTGAAGTGGTTTGTATTATGAGCTACTCTACGTTAAACCTCGCGGCCAGGTGCGTCCCCTAACGCGAGGTTTTCCCCCGTCAGTTCTGCGTTCTCTGCGCGGGCATTTGATGTCACTTTCGTAGTTTTCACATCGTAAGAGTGCTGCTTCAGCGCTTTTTCGAAGCGGCCCGTTTCGCCTGTGGGGATAGAGAGAGAGAGAGAGAAGGTAAATGAAAGGCGGGAATGTTAACCAACCTACGGCCTAGTATGCTATCCTGCACTGGGGAAAGGGGAACAATGAGCAAAAGGGGGAAGACAGAAAAAAGAAGGGGAAAGGTACAGACATAGCGCAGTGTGGTGAGCCTAGCGTTAGGACACTATAGACAAACAAGTTCACTGAGTTCATAGCGGGTAGTCTTTTGCGCTACAGTCTTTTGGGCAATCCCGTCGTTTTGAGGAAACACGGGAGCGCTTTTGTCGCCTTGTCCGCAGACGACGGAGGCCAGTGGCCCAGGATTATCTCCTCAGAGAACGGGCGCCGAGAGTAGAGTGCCAGCAAAAAGAAATGGGCTGACATTCTCTTTGTCTCTGGCACAAGTGAGGCTCTGCGTACCTGCGATGTGCGCGTGGGTCACGTGTTTCTTGTCCCGCATGCTACGAAGGAATCGTTGGCTGGTAGAAATAAAAAGCTTTGCTTCAAAAAGGTGCGCGCTGTCTCAGGAGAAAGCTCGCGAGGCGTGAAAAGGCGGTAAAATTGAATTGCATTGAATAAAAATCCGTTGAATTCGTCACGAGAGGAGCGAGAGAAGAAAAGGCGGCCGACAACTATATCGTCTTTCGATGGCATTTGCAGCGAAGCAAGCAAATACGTGTCGAATTTTTGTTTGTTTCATTCATTGGTAGGCGCCTTCTAGCTTCTTCAGTGTGTCCTCCAGGGAAGACGACCATTCGTCAAACTGTGGACTTCAGTCCGCGACCGTATGGTCATCCTGTCGTTACGTGCAAGGGAAGTTTTCACATACTTGTCAGCAGAGAAAATGTGCTTGGCAGAAATACGTCGCACCGGCGCAGCCTGGCGCATACCATGTCTGGGAGGCGGACTTAAGCTCCCTTTTTAAGTTCCCCGCGTAGTGGCAAGATAAAAGTCCGCGTAACCATCTAGCATCTTAGGGTCCTTTTTGTCAATTCGGTGAGGTTGAACATTAAGAAAAGGACACCTTGGCGTCAAATATATTATCGGGCACGTCGGCACGTTTGTATTTGTTCCGCGTTGAAATAAGGCCAGGGTGTCCCGCTCCCTGCCCCCCCCCCAAAAAAAAAAAAAGCAAAAAAAAAACGTAGATTTGCGTGACTTTTACTGATGCCATTATTACAGCATATCATAATTTTCTAATAATTATGGCTGAACTGTATGGAAGGACTTTCTCGCAGTTGAAAATGTTGTGACTCTTTGAGAGAATGGTTTTTATGCAAAAATTATTATATTCAGCTATTTTTATCTACAGTCAGCGCCATGCTTTAAACATCCTTACCACTAAACAAAGAATAATTGTACGCTGTGTTGTTCCTTTTCATACTAACGTAGAAAAAAAGTACTTTTGTTATTTAGTACTTCTTTATTTAGATTTTTGATCCTTATTTGATCCTTTTTGATCCGCTTATTGATAGATGGCACGTAGAAAGCTTCGGTAAAGCAAAACTCGCAAATGTTTTCACGTAATCGCAACTCAATTCTTAGAAGTAAAATCAACTCGATGTGCTCGTACTTATCAGTAATTGATATATTTCTCTGCCAGGTCCTTGGAGGCGCAACGAACTAACGAAATTGATGTTAGCGCTTCACTACATCCACCCACAGAAGGGTGACCGAAAGACACAGATATACAGGCAAACAGAGAGAGAGAGAGAGAGAGAGAGAGAGAGAGAGAGAGAGAGAGAGAGAGAGAGAGAGAGAGAGATAGAGAGAGAGAGAGAGAGAGAGATAACTATATTTGTCGAGACGAGGCTGATGTTGTGGCCCTCGACCCGTGAAAGGATCCCTACTCCGGGACTCCTTGGCTTCGACCGGCTGTCCTCGCTTGGGTCACCGGGTTGAGTGGGGGTCCCGTGCCTGGGCTGGCCAGACCCACTCCACTTGAGCAACCTGGCCTCCCACTCCTCTTTGAGCCCTGCACTGCTGAAAGGAAGGGTGGGGGCGTGGGGGCGAATCTGAGGTGCGTTGGCACGCCCGAAGGCGTTTAGGAATGCACTCTCGGCGATCTGAAACGCCTCTCAGTTGTCACCCAACTGCTCCTATCGTGCAGCAGTATGAAGTTTTGTACGAAGTGGAGGGTTCTGTGAAGGTGCTGCGTTGGGACGTGATTATCACTGTCTGGAAGATAAGTGGGCTGTCCTGTCATGTTTGTAGATGGTGGCGGAACAGAGACTCTTTTCGTTTTTTATGCGTTTTTTTTCCGCTCCCGCCAAATCTGGTCGGTAAAACGTATGCGGCACGTGGTGGCGAACACTTGAACTGGAAGCTATAGGTTGAGGTTTGGTGAACCCTACCAGAGAATTGTGTAAGAAAATGTGCAATGAAAACAAGGTCGAAAAGTATGCGAAAACACCAAGCGGAAAATTACGAAGCAAGAGAGAATGCCTTTTTTTTTTTAATATTTAGGGTTTATCAATCCAGCTTTTAGGCAGCTGACGAGGTGCAGTTTTTGAGTAAGAACTCATTTAATACGGCCGAAGCCCATTATAAGCACAGTTTGCTTAATAAAACAACACTAATGAGCCAACGTTATCGGGAGGAAGGTTTTCTGCTTCAAGAATGCCCTGGCTAAACTATTCTATTAGCGCTTGCTGCAGATCTAAAATATTCGCAAAATATGCTAGTGGCGATCTACGCTAGTATAATTCCTAAGGAAGAGGCCTAATTCCCTTTCGGTGGCGTAATTGAAACTCTGCCTTGCAACTTAGCTTAGCCTGACTTACCACAACCATCTTTTGACGCTGCTGTGGTTGGGTTTTTTCTATACGCAAAGCAAGCGGAATGATGGCAGAAACCGAAAAGTTCAGTTTTTGCATGTGTTTCCATTGTCGCGATGACGAAACGGGGTACCTACACATCGTGCTGCAATTTGGAGGATGATAAGATTACGTATAAGTATCGCTAGGCAATGAATAAAACATACTAAGTTGGACGAAAGCTACTACGCTTACAGTTCTGCTTAGGATTTGATTTTGATTGTGGGGGTTTTACGCGCCGACGCAACGCAGGCGATGAGGCGCGCCGTAGTGGAGGGCTCCGGATTAATTTTGACCACCTGGGGATCTTTAACGTGCGCCGAAATCTCGTACACACGGGCGTTTTTGCTTTTCGCCTCCATCAGAAAAGCGGCCGCCGCGGCCGGGAATCGAACCCGCGACCTCGTGCTCAGCAGCGTAACACCTTAGCCACTGAGCCACCGCGGCGGGTTGTTCTGCTTAGGAACCATGTTCGTAGTTTGGGTGTAGTATTTTAAAGCGAAGCTTTATTGTCCTCGCTGGTGCCGTTGTACGCCAGTACGCTCTGCAGGAAAGCCAACTTTCTCTGACCATGATGATGAATGATCGTGGGTGAACTGAAATAAAAAAAAATCAAATTTCCCTCTGTATAAGGGCAACGATAGGAAAATGCGAAGCTTTAGTCGTAGAGTTTGTCGTTTGATCGTTTAATTTAATCACCTTGATCTAACGACGACGATGGTTGAACGCGAAGCTTTCTCATGATGCATTCTTTGGTCGGCCAGTTCCTACTAAAATTGTGCGTACCTCCAGAGTAGCATATACTCGCAGTGTGGAATAGGTATACCGCGTGTGGTTCGTTTAGAGGAGGAGCAGGATGCGTTTAAGCAACGTCAGCGATAGCGGGCACGCGAGCGCGCCCGTGCTCGTTGGGAGGATCCGTAGCTTCGTTTCGCCGAAAAGATAGAGGCCAAGCGACGCCGAGAAAATTCTGAGGTTCGCAAGCTGGATAATGAGCTTCGGCAGCTACGCCATAAGAGACGCAACGGTGAACCATCGGATGATGCGACGCCCAGCAGCAGCTCGAGTACAGCATCGTCATTGCCGTCGTCGTCGACTAAGGGAGACCCGAATAAGGGAGACCTGAAGGAGACCTTTGCAGGAGCCACAAGTCGGTTCAAGAGCGAGACTTTCGGACAACAATTTTGGACAGCGTGCCAAGTGTGCGACAGACTGTGGTACGACAACCAAGTGCTGACGACGACGGGGAAACGCGAAGCTTTAGTGCGTTTACCCGCGTCGAACACGCCGAACCAGCACTTAATCCGAGCCAAGCAAACGATTAAACTCGACGATCAAATGACAAACTCAGCGAATAAAGCTTCAGGTTTTCTTATGGTTGTAGTTAGACAGAAGGACAGTTGATTTTTTCTGTGGCACGTTTAAGCCAATTTCACAACAAAATATGCTGTCTTTAAAAAAAACAGTCACCCCCCCCCCCTCACCCCTACTAAAAAAAAAGACATAGCTGTCTGAGGCAGTTTACAAGTTTCTGGCCCGTGCGATTTTATTACAAGCAAAAGAAGCCAAAGTAAAGTAAATATCCGCAATATGCATTCCATGCCCTAAAATGCTATGGGCAAATTTTTCCTTCCCAGTTTTGCATAGGATTCGCCTTGGGAAAATATTTTTAGCATGCAGCTTGTAAGGTACCTAGTGGTCGAGGGGAAGAGATGAAGGCTAGAATGAATTCACTTGTTTTGTTTTATTCGGTGGCGACTGTTGTACTTTTAACTGTTGCGGACACTGTTCCTTCTTATTTGCAGATTGCTAGCGCTCATTATGATGCAGAAGATAGAGGCCGAGAAGAATCGACGTATGCTCATGATGATGCAACGTACGCAAGACCAAACACTGGATGTCGTCGTGCAGCAGATGACAGAAATGACTGCGGTCAACAAGAGCGCGCTCGATACGATGAGCCAGCACATGGTGGGCCAGTCGGAAATGCATCAAGAGGCATTGAGGATGATGAATGAGCAGATGAAAACTATGACATTCTTATAGCGGCGTACTCTCAAGGACCATCCTCTACGGTTCTGGCGGCCCAACCTTCGAGGTGTGCGCAAGACAACGCAGGGGAGTTGCGCTGCGCCGCTGGAGGCCACACCTCGTTGCGGCTTCCGGCCCAGGGTCTTCCCCGTTGCTAGCAATCGTCTAATAACAGCGTCTCTGGCCTCTCAAAATCCCGCCGCTAGCATTGTACCCAACTTCTGGTCACAGCAACGGCAGCACTTCTCTCCTTTGACGGGGCCGACAAGCTGTGCATGTGTAACTAAACGTACCGACCGCCAACAACGGCATCACGTATACGGAATATCTCCCACCCCGTTCCTTGCAGTAGCAGGCATTACAAACTAATGTAGGACTCAGCCTTTCAGTTAGTCACCCCTTCTTTATTCCCCCGCATTCCTCTATGTACGTAGTGTTCTAAGGTGAAGGCCTAAATGCCGTATTCTGCGAAATTCCGGCGTTGTTGTCCGGAAGTTGTGAATAAAAACTCAATGTGGTTCTTATGGGAATTGAACCTGGGTATCCAGCGTAGAAACTGGATATGTTAGCACCTCGCTAGCTTAGCCCTTTGCCAGCGGTCGAGCAAAAGTTAGTCTAGTGGCTGCAGTGCTTACGCCACATCGCGTGACAGGTGAGGAGGAGGAGGAGTGAAACTTTATTTTATGATAAGAGTGGGCCTCCGCACAGGTGCAGTCCCTACTCCTGGACCCCATAGGCCAAGGCCGTCGCTTTCGCCCGTTGAGCTAGAGCCCTTTCAGACTACAGCCCCGACCAACAGAGGAGGGCTGCCTCCCATTCCTCTCTGGTAAGGAAGGGTAGGGGCATAAATCAAGGTTGCTCTGACATGCCTATACCATGTGAGGGGTATCGGACACCTCCCCAGAGTGCAGACACCACCCATCTATTTTATGGTCGAAATGCTTTGATACTGCAGGGCACATAAATGTGGTCGTCTGCAGGCGCCGCAGTATTCGCTCATCGGCTTTGTTCACACCCTTTGCAGGGGCTGGGTAAAGCCGGGGGTTATCGCAGTAATGTTTAACGTTTTCTCTAAACCGTAGAAGTGGTTTGCTAATTTCCGAGCCGGGAGAGCATAGGTGAGGCGCCCGGTGGGTAAGCAAGCGCTCGGGCAGCCGCGTGCGCGGCCTCGTTATTTCTTAGACCCTGATGCCCGGGCCGGAGACCAAACAATTTATTCAGGCATGGGGTCTGCGAACCGCACCACTCGTCTTAAAATACTGCAGGCCAAGAGTAAATTTCATTTAACCAGGAATGCGCCGCAGTGTCTCGTGTCGCCGTGAGGGGCGACGCAGATTCCGTTATCCAAACTATGTACAGTTTATGTACAGGAATATTTACAGGTCGTATACAAGGGAGCAGAACTAGCCCCACAGTGGCGCTTAGAAGCTTGCCGGGGTCTAGCCGGCGCAGGCGGGACCCTGCCCACGACCTGCAGCAAGTTCAGCAGCAAAAAGCCCCTTTACTCTCGCTGGGCTCGACATAAATACCCTGGGTGAGGGGAGGGGAAATGTTAAAGAAAACAATAAACGGCAAGGCATGCATCGCGTGCTAGCCGAGTTCAGTGACATATACACACGGGGAGTATGCCATGAAAGCACGCCGCGTCCTTTTGTCCCCGTCCAGGCGCCGTCTATAGCGCTTCCGTTATAGTGAACTAGAATACTTGGGCCAAGTATTCTAGTTCACTCTACTTCCGTGGCCCCCTGCATCCGGCAGCCAAATTGACAGCGGTCCCTTTTGGAGGATAACGATTTCCCCAGTCTGCGTCGAGGGAGGGGGGGGGGGGGGGGGTGCAGGCAGTGCGGCGCTGTACTTGTTCCCGCGTGCAACCTTGCGTACAGGTAGCTTAATTGGCGGCGACCCGTCCCCGGATGCGCGCCGGGGAAGGGGGGCGCTGCGGTACGATGACCTCCGCGCTCGAACCTTACACCAAGGGTGGTACCGTTCCCGCTAAATAGCTTTCACAGGCTCGGCGAGAGTCCGTGATTACAGTCCCTGACTTCAGGTCCAAGGCGGCGAGCGCTGTGGCAATCGCTTCGGCTTGCGTGGAGTTAGGAGCCTGGTAGGAGAGTCCATCGACTTGCTGGTCCCTGTAAATTTCAGCGGCAGTGAAGAACCCTAGAGGCGACGATCCTGCCACACCAACGTAGAACACACCTCGCCTATTTCCGCATTTCTTTTTCAGGGTCCTAGCGTGCTTCCCGCCTGCCTTCGTTTAGTGTGATTTTCCATGTTACGCGGAAGTGGATGCACCCAGAGCCAGTGCCGCCACAACTCTGGGAGTTTGCATGTCTCCTCTGGAGCGCACTCGTATTTGATTTGTAGTCGATCAAGCAAGTGGCGCCGTGACGCCGTCTGCGCGAGTTTCGTGTACTTATTTCTGAGACCCCGCACGGGGCAGCTTGAGTAATAATGGTGACGGTATTGGCGGGCGACACCGCCGACACCGAGCCCCCAAGCATAAGCTGGAACCAACCGTGGCGATGTGTTGCACGGTGAAGTGTAGAAACCTCAAATGGTGGCTGTCGGAGCCCAGGTCAAGCGCCGGCGGATGGGCTCCTTGTCTGTTTACCAGGCAGGGAGCTCCGGGACCTCTTTAGCTAACCCCCCACCCCCAACCAAACGATCGAGCCCTGAAGAGGGCTCGTACCGAAGAAATAGCATACCCACCACTTTCTGCTGAATTGTTTACAAGACCTGACAACTTCCTCGTTTTCTGCTAATACAGTCCGTTGAGAAAGATGCACCAATCACCAGTAAATCAGCCTTTTTGGTAGCTAAGTTTATAGAGTGTAGTTGGCGTAAACTACAAGGCGAAGAAGCTAACACCAGGTGACATTCTCGTTGAAGTACAAACTAAAGGACAATCCACTAAACTGTTGAGCCAAACTGACATGTATGATGTCAAAGTACCTGTCACTCCACACCGAAACTTAAACATGTCAAAGTACCTGTCACTGCACACCGAAACTTAAACAGCTCGCAAGGTGTAATTTCTGAACATGACTTCTTGAAAGAAACCGATTCTGACACCCTAGATGGCATGCGGGACCAAGGGGTTACTGCAGTCAGGAGAATAATGATAAGGCGTGATGGAAATGAAATACCCACGAAGCATGTGATTCTAACGTTTGATCGGAGCACTCTTCCCCAGTCAGTCACTGCGGGATTCTTGCATTTCGAAGTCCGACCATACATCCCAAACCCACGCCAATGCTTCAAGTGCCAACGGCATGGGCACAGTACAGCCTTCTACCGGTGACGTGTGACGTGCGCCAAGTGTGCAGCGCGCGATCACCCGTCCGAAAACTACATCTTATCAGCTGAAATGTGCCAACTGTGAACAACCGCACGCAGCCTATTCCGGAACATGTGAAAATTTCAAAGCAGAAAAACAAATAATCCACCTCAAAGTAACACAAAACATCACCTACCAGGAAGCTCGGAGGAAACATGCCTCCTAGGTATGCCAACGGGGCTCGCCGGGGGGCAGTGCTGGCATCGTGGAACCCGGCCTGGAGCAGTGGAACGCGGTAAATGTAAATTGACGTGAGCAAACCTTTAACGTGTTTACCTTGGAAGGAGCGCAACGGAAGAGGAACAGCATGAGCGCTGAGCAAATGTCGACAAAGATTATCGTCTTTTGTCGTCATTTGCAACGAAAGGAGGAGATACGCGGCCAGTTTTTTGTGCTTGCTTTAATTTCGTATTTTATGGAGCTGTTTTGCGTCATTTCGAACGCATAATTTTTTTTCTTACGCGGCTGGAGCCTTTTTGGGTCATTTCGAACGCGGCATTTTTTCTTTGCGCAGCTGGAGCCTCTTTGCGGCATTTCGAAAGCGCCATTTCTTTCTTGCGTGGCTGGAGCCTTTCTGTAGCATTTCGAACGCGCCATTTTTTTCTTGCGCGGCTGCTTTTTTCGCTTACTATCGTAAAAACCACTCCAACGAGCATTCCCAACTAAATGAACGTGGGGGCTGCCGGTTGAATACACAGATTTTGCGTGCAATGTACCTGCAGTTTTCTTTGCGCTAAACAATGGGGAGATGTATGACAAGGGCGCCAGAGGTTCACGAGGTTCGAACAGTTGTGACTATTTAAACCGCGTGGTTTTCGAAGTCTCAACGTGACCCCCTGACGGCGGTACATCAAGCTCTTCTTCGGTCTGTTATCTGGCTGCGCCGCCTGATTCCGGCAGTCGCAACGACCGTTAGCGAGCTACGACGACAAGGCGGACCCATGAAGTGCTCTGCACTTAAGAAAGAGGAGTGCAAAACTCTATATATAGGCAAAAGGGTATGCTTCTTTCCCAAGATATTCTGTAGCTGACGTTGCGAAACAGTCTGACCAAATTATTTCTAAAGTATTGGATGCGCTTGCGTGTAAGTCGGGTTTACAAAGTGTAACGATACGATTACGTTTCATTTTTTAATTGTTTTAAAAAGTTTAATTTTTTTCTTCAACCGGCCCTGAAACCTTATGGCTTGATCTCTCCTAAGTGATGTTTATGATGGTGTGAGTTTCAATACAACGTTTAGTTACTACGGCATGGAATGTTTCACAGTGTTCAGAGCGTTGTACCGATTCAAGGCAGTTCATATGACTCGCACTTTTTCGCCCCTTTTATTGCGAACACGCGTTGTTTTCGCTCATACAGAGCTGAATAGTTCTCTATATTTACAGTGACATTAAATGAGATTTAGGAATTCGACGACGGAACGGATGGCAAGTCATCAAAGGAGAAAAAGTCATCTGTTTTTTGACAAAAAAATCTAGTGCCGCGTATTGTGAAATTAAACGTGAATAACTTCTAGTTCAGGCTTAGAGGAAACTTCGTTGACTACTGTACGAAACCTGAACTGGTATCACGTTTCTACAGGAAAATATTTGTTTTTATTAACGAAAAAATCCAAAAAATAATTTGGGAGTGTTCGAGCGGCGAAGGGGACTCGGTGTAAATTTTATCCAGAAGGGTAAAAAAGCACACAGCACACATTCTCAAGGACATCGGCGGTCATTAGTTTTCTTCAATGATGCTTTCGTATCAGCGGGCACTTGTTGACGGGATTCATGAAGGAACCTGGGTGACAGGAGAAGGACTTCGCGAACTCTTTCACGTTCATCAAGGGGCCGTTCACCTTGAACCACGCTTGGCTTCGAGAGTCCACCACCTCAGACGTACTCCCGCGCTTCCCGACTCCTTTGGATTTTTCGTTCCGATTCTCGCACAAGTTCCTCGCGTACTCCACGAAGAACAGTTGCGTTGCATCCAAGTCCTCACTCCCCTTGAAGCGATAGCGTTTGTGCTTGTCGGCCACGTAAAACAAGTACGCGTCCAATGCGCTGCCGAGGGCGAGAGCGTCGAAAAGGTTATCCAGATCGCGAGTTCTGTTCGCAAAAGGTGGCGAGGACCCCGACGATGCGTTGGAAGCCGACGACGTCTTGTTGTTGCGCATTGTGGACGAATACTGATCCCAGAGGCAGTCGGCGGCGGTGTCGAAGTACCGGACTGGATTCCAGGTCATGTTTTCAAGCGCGAGGTTGCTGCTGGTGAAGTAGAGTGCCTTGTAAATGGCGTAGTAGATTCGAGGGCCGACCCTCGCTAGCTGGAGGTGGCGCACCGATTCGCCTAGGGCTCTCTGCTGCAGGTTGAACACTGGCAGCGGAACCTCTAGCACCTTGTACGGATAGGCGAGGGTGGCGTCCGTGCTGAGGAAGCCGCCTTTCCACTGGGCTGCCGACAGGTCGCTGCTGGCGTCTCTCGCTAACTGCACTGCGGACTGGAGGAAGGTGATGATCTGCTTGGGGTTGGACACGTTCAGGCTTTCGTAGGCGGCGGACAGGCGTTCGAAGGTCCACGTGCTCTCGACGAAGTCAGGGTTCAGTATCTGAGAACCAAAGCAAAAAAATGTACAATGTTTTCCTGAGCACAAGTTTATTGTTACGCGGATCATAATGACTCCTGTAAGAAAACATCAATTTTAAAATAAATATCATAAAATTTCATAAATATCATATTGGGCGTGAGCGTATGAGCGTCCCTGCAGTGTTTGGGAAAGTGCCTATTAAGGGGAATAAGTAATAGTATGCCAGGTTGAACGGAAACGACCCACCTGACGGGAATACACTGTGCACCGGGCCGTTAGTACGTGATTTTATCGAAGCAAATATGCACTTGCAGTTACACAATCCAGATGTCATGCCACCTATTTCAGAGAGCTTGAATGTTGCCTGAACCGCCAGGTCATTTCGAGTGAATGACAAACCTAGGTGGGAATTGAAAGAGTTGTATTATATTTTTAAGATAACGTATAATGACGACAAAAGTGGCGTCAAAGGTGATTTGCCCATTTAATTGCAGTTTAATTCAAAGAGAACTGTGTACAGAGAGTGTCTCATCCAACTAAGTCAAGATGACCTTTGAGAAACAGTATAAAGCCAGAACAAGGAGAATGAAACCAACTAAAAAAATTGGAGGCAGAGAATGTACTTGGGCAGCGCAGGACAGAAAAGGGTAGAGGTAAATGTGAGCGCATTCGCCCTGCACTGGAACGCAATAAATTGTTTTTGATACTACTGATTGTGACTATGGTGTACTGGGGTAGAGAAAGCAGCAGAATTCAGCAGCAGCAGAAATCGAATAGACCACGAAAGAAGGTTACCTGGTTCACCAGATTAGAGTGATGCCATGCTTGATGATAATACGATGAATATCCAACGTAACGTTGTTAATAAATTCAGCGAGTAAAACACCCGAAAAGAACTCCGTGAACATCTACGCACTTCTTGAGAATGATCAATGAGAAAGCATTTATGTCCAATTGGCTAAAGAATATTTAGATATTGTTGGCACCGCCGTGCGCCAACGCACAGCGCCCCTGGCTCGCTGGCAACTGACCAACTACTGCGCCTATGGTTGATGCACAGGCGTAGGGCGAAGCTCAGAGCTTGCTTACGCCGTTGAATGGCCAGTTGAACGCCGCGCTAATTTTTATTTGTGCTGCGGTCACAGACACCTGACGTGTCGCAGCCAATGGGGACATGAGATCGGCGTACACTCACGTTCGTAGTCAACAGCAACACGGAAGTGTTTCATTCCCCGATACACGAAGATTTTGTTGACGTCATATTCGTCACGGAAGTGATGCCAGTACAACGAAGCAAGCGGCCTTAAAGCGTGCACCCCTACACACAGGGTGATCTTGCGGGGATGCAACTTTTAAAAGAGTACGTTATACTTAGGGTTGTTCGTTTTCGGGTTTTATATTTTAAAACGACAGTGTTTATGCCGCGATACCGCAAGATTTCATTGACGTCATATCCCTGACGGAAATGACTCCAGTACACCTTTACCGAAGCGACCCGCCAGCCCGACGTCGCTCGCCATGGACACCCACAAGACAGCCGCCGACCCGCCAATCATTCTCAGCTGCAGACTTCGCTGTGCTTTTTACTTTCGTGTTTTACTGATTCCTATGACAGAGGAATCAACCAGTTTTTTTGTTTGGTTCAATCACTACCATACAACATGCCATTCATTCCAAATAAATAGGGTTATACAAAAAAGTCACTTCAATGAGCTAAATGCTTTTTGCCCGCAAAGAGGAACCATTCATAAGTAACCAATGCTTACTTCCCAAAGAAACTTAGTTATCTTGGACTGGGATGCATCATGAGGTACACAATGCTTTTTGAAACCCTGTTTTCCATTATTTTTTTCTCTTTAGTGCTTTATTTATACATTCCCTAATGTGACATCGGTACTCCTTTCTTGTACTTTAAAGCTGGATAAGGCTGGAATTTGCAGAGAATGTTTGATGCACGGCTAATTTTTTAATGAACTGCAACAGTTACCTCATGTTGCAGTACACTGTTTATTGTATATCTTACAATCGCTTTGTTGATTTGAAATGTTATACCTTGCTGTGCGACATTCCACCCATTTATATAGCCAATACCATGTACGAGTTCGTGGGCTCAGTAACGCTTTTGAGTTTGCTTGTAGCCCTTGGACTCCTTTAGGTGCTTTTGCGACGTTTTTTCGTTCTCACAGTTCCGTCGCTTACTTTACTGACGCCAGCAACATCACCTCAAACTTAAAAGGCACGGCTTCATTCCGCCAACTTTCCTCTTCTGACACTACCCGGTTTTGCTTTTCTTTCCCTACCTGATTCGACCTCCCTCGGAGAATACGCCATTGCCCTTGCAATAGAGCACGCTACTCTCAACGTCCCTACCACCTCGCTAGCATACATTGTCTCCGACTGTAAATTAGTCCTTCGTAATTTCGCTCACCATAAGACAAACCCATACACTTCTGATTGATTTGATTGATTGTAGGGTTTAACGCGCCGACGCAACGCAGGCGATGAGGCGCGCCGTAGTGGAGGGCTCCGGATTAATTTTGACCACCTGGGGATCTTTAACGTGCGCCGAAATCTCGTACACACGGGCGTTTTTGCTTTTCGCCTCCATCAGAAAAGCGGCCGCCGCGGCCGGGAATCGAACCCGCGACCTTGTGCTCAGCAGCGCAACGCCTTAGCCACTGAGCCACCGCGGCGGGTCCCATACACTTCTGACTTCGTTACTTCAATACTTGCTTCGAATACTCGGCCACGTTTCGCACTGGTTTGGGTTCCTGCTCACGATTGCATGGACGGCAATGCTCCTAGCAAACACGCTAATCCGAGCAGATTTTCAGGGTCCGCCCGTGTCCTGGCCAACCATATACAGGGTGTTGCGACGATAACTGGAACACTTTAAAAATTTTTCCTGAGCGATCTGCCGCTCTGTTCGCGCTCAAACTTCACACAAAGGTCGCATTTTGTGGTCTATTTTGTTTGACACCGGGAACAACAACGGTACTTACCTGTTTATTCTGAAAATAAATAAAAACGATTTTCGCCTATGGGAAAATGGCCGCTGATTTGGACGTGCGAGCCAGCGCAAGTTGATGTTGGAACGACGGAACCACCTGCAGAGTGAAACGCATGTTTGGGATTCACGTACGGAGCCAAATGGTGCAGCAGACGATCAGAAAATGCACCTAGAAATGAGCTAACAGACGATCAGAAAACCCGGTTTTCGGGCTCGCACGTCCAAATCGCCGCCATTTTCCCATAGGCGAAAATCGTTTTTATTTATTTTCAGAATAAACAGGTAAGTACCGTTGTCGTTCCCGGTGTCAAACAAAATAGACCACAAAATGCGACCTTTGTGTGAAGTTTGAGCGTGAACAGAGCGGCGGATCGCTCAGGAAAAATTTTTAAAGTGTTCCAGTTATCGTCGCAACACACTGTACATGGTGGTGCGACGATAATTGGAACACAAAAAAATTTTGTGAGTGAACCGCCGCTCTGTTCGCGCTCAAACTTCACACGAAGGTCGCATTTTGTGGTGTATTTTGTTTGACACCGGTAACAACGATGGTACCTACCTGTTTATTCTGAAAATGAATAAAAACGATTTTCGCCTATGGTAAAATGGCGGCTGATTTGGACGTGCGAGCAAGCGCAAATTGACGTTGAAACGACGGCGCCACCTGGGCTATGCAGAGCGAAAAGCACGTTTGGGATTCACGGTAGGAAGGAGCGAAATGGTGTAGCAGACGATCAGAAAATGTGAAAGCGGGGTTTCTGATCGTCTGCTAGCTCATTTGGCTCCTTCCTAGGTGCATTTTCTGATCGTCTGCTGCAACATTTGGATCCTTCCTACCGAGAATCCCAAACGTGAGTTTCGCTCTGCATCATACCCCAGGTTGCCCGTCGTTCCAACATTAGCTTGTGCTGGCTCGAACGTCCAAATCAGTCGCCATTTTCCCATAGGCGAAAATCGTTTTTATTTATTTTCAGAATAAACAGGTAAGTACCGGCGTTGTTTCCGGTGTCAAACAAAATAGACCACAAAATGCGACCTTCGTGTGTGAGCACGAAGAGAGCGGCGGTTCGCTCAGGAAATGTTTTTAAAATCGTTCCAATTATCGTCGTATCACCCTGTACCACCCGCCAAAGATTCGCACTCAGCCCAGCGTTTCCCGCAGTTATCACTTACACGACCAGTGACTATCACGCACCGTGTCCCAACCCCAGTCCCCGTCTGACTTGTGAGGCTGCGTGCCATATTCGGCAGACTCAAACCTCCTAACTACCCTCTCATCACATTCTTTACCGAATCTATCGGTGCCCTGGCCTTCCTTCCTGTCTCACGTATTCTTCCTATACATCCCTTCCTCATTCTTATTGGGAATGCAACCCGCCATCTCATGCCCCATCCCTCGCCTCCACCACTGCCTGGGAGCTGTGGCTGTCTCCCCGCCGACAGTGAATATCCAGGCTGCCCAGGAAGTTTTCTGTGAATATGCGCACCGGGTCCGGAAGAACCTTCTCCAGCACTACGTAGACCCGCTGAATTGAAGACTGAAATCAGAGCCCGGACCTAACTCCCGCGGACAATAAACTTTGTTTTCTCTCTCTCTCTCTCTCTCTCTCTCTCTCTCTCTCTCTCTCTCTCTCTCTCTCTCTCTCTCTCTGGGAAATTAACTGATAGATCGAATGGTTGGTTGATTGATTTCTTGTATTTTCTGACGCAGACGCGGTTGAATACTTTCCTGTAAACGCTAAGTCAGGACTGCTGGGGGTGCCAGACAGCCCCGAAGCCAGCTTTCTCATCCCATGGGCCATTTGATGCTACAAGCTAATTTTTTCTACGCGTGTGGGGGTCATTCCGGCTGGGCCGGCGAGATTAATGGACGCTTAAACTTCAAAGCTGAACGCGGCTGCACCGTCGCAGTATCAGGTTGTGCAATCTTAAGATTAAGTAAGCAACGGCTTCCGTTCGTATTCCGGACAACAAATGTCTTCGCTTACCTGCCAAGACAGCCCTCTCAGGAATTCCAGCAATGCTTTAGCCACGGTGGCTGTGGATGTCGTGAAGAACAGTGAGCTCGTCTGGAGGCAAATGGGCAACTCAGCGCGCAGAAACGTCACCAGCTGGACCAGTTCGTCGGGCTTCACTAGCCCTGATATCCTTGATGTCCAGTCGCCATGAAGCCGATGCATAGCCACGACAGGTTCAAACCGGTTCAGCAGCCTCAGGCAGGCCTGGAGTGAAATCAGCGGGAAGGAATGTTGCCGGTGACTGTGTGTCTAGAATGGGTCATTCGCGTCATTTACGTCATATTTGCGAAGCGGTAAGTGAGCGACCGACTGAGATTTAGGCTCTTAGTCTAAAAGGGTTGCCGAAACTTTGCCGGCGAGGTTGCGTTCTACACTATTTTCAAGCGAATGGCTGCGACTGGAAGTACGTCAAGAATAACCGCGCGCAGAACCAATCTCGAAAACCCGGATCAAAATCCAACCCCGCGAAAATAGCTCGCGCACCTTAGAAAGTTTGTAAAATTGGCCATGGAAGGCCTCCTGCCGTGTGACCGTTGCACAAAGGCAGTTAGAAAATATACTCGAAACATGTTTCTGCAGTAAATATTTTATGTGTCCCAGAACTAGGGTAGAAACAGGAGCACATAAGCGTCTACATAGATGAGATAGCAAGAAGAACAAAGATGGGGTGACCAGAAATGAAGATTGAAATTATGTATGCTCTGAAACGGTTGCGCTGTTTTTCAGTCAAATGCACTAAACTGTAACGAAAGTGCTCGGTAACAAAAACGAAGCAATAAAAGTAGTGAAATAAATTAATTCAGAACACACCACTTCAAGTACTCTGCTGCCTTAATTAACGCGAGGAGCTGGTGTAATCCTCTAAATTAGTCGTGAAAGCCACGTTGCATTTTGGAATTTTCTGCGTTGAAATGCTCACTACGCTTGTCGCGTGACCTTTTATCGCATGCTGTTTTTACGCCCTTCCAAAAGGTGGCTGTCTCTAAAATGGTGTTCTCAGCCGCAGTGATTGCTAATAAATCAGACATACAATTCTAGCACTTTTCCCATTCTAAGCGGCATTTGTTATTGTTTACAAAAAAAAGGAGGTCAATACGAGTCAGAGGTCACCCAAGGGCTTTGTAAGGGTCCTAAATGCAAAAGATATTAATGTCCCATTGAACACCAGAGAAGCTTTGCTTCCACCCTGCACCCGCGAAATGTTTCGTCTTCTTGCCGCTTGACATGATCTGCTTCGCAATCCGCTTCCGGTTTCCGCTTTCGAATGGCTTCTGTCTGTCTCTTACCCGTTGCGCCTGCGCTCGTTCCTACCGCAGTACATTGGGAGAGTTGGTGAGAATGGTGGATTTCACTGCCCGTATTTCCGCTCGCTTGGCTGCGTTCTTAAGGTCCTGCACTTTGTCTGCAGTGTACTGTCATAGTCGCGCACCTTTCGCTACTGCCGACTTTAAAAGCGTGCTATGTAAAGCCGGGTGCTACGGAATGCTTAAAGGACACGTGGTTGATTGGTCGTTATGCTGTCCCAGATGCCAGCGCCGAAGGCGTTTTTTTTTTACTATGCGCCATTTATTTTCCGGCATTAAAAGTAAACCAGGATTGTCCTTTGAGAGCATACTATTGGTCAGTAGCAGTAAAATTATTTGGGGCCAACAATGTTGCGGAAAAGACTGACATTGAATTTAGAGTCGTTTATTTTTAACACCAAGAAACACTTGATCTTGAAAAGTTGGAATCATTTCAAGGGGCGCTTAGTTATTGAGTGTAATCTCTCAGTTCTGGCGCCTAAACCTAAATAATGGGGTGCCATTTATCTTGGATTCTTTTGACGTCGCTGGCCTTAGTCGCTTTCCCGTTAGCCCAAGCTTTAGCAGCAACGTTCTCACAAAACACACGCGGGCGTATCAGTGCTGCGATTTAGTGAACGTGTTGGTGAACATTGGAACAGGCAACCGGTGTATAGGACTCTGCATTCCTTGTTACCTGCCGTGTGTCGGCGCATGTCGACACATTAACGACGGAATTTGCTGCAATATTGAGGGCAGACATATTTCAATAGCAAGGGATACGCAGCCGTTGCTTCACTTATCGAGCCGAAAGCAAAAAAACAAAAAAAAAACAAGTGTCGGGAGTATACAATTTATTGCAGACTGAGCATTTTTTTTTGCTACAGGCGAGAAAACTCCCAGGAACAAGCTTCTCAGAGGTACAATGGTTAACAATGCGCTAACTATCCTCGCTGTATTTGATTGTAAAGAAAACTGTTTCCAAGACAGCTAAACTCGCGGAACCATGCTCATTAAACTTTTCACCTCTTTCCTGCTTGGCCACTTTTCAGGCATGAGATACGCCGAGATCGCTGATACAAGAATGATTTCTTAAACGCGTGCTTTGCTTATCTCCACGCGGGCACTCCCGCCAAGAATGAAAAAGACGACGATCGGCGCAGGCAATTTATGTATGCGAGCGCCTGCACTATTTTTTGAGGTACCCAAAATACCCCATCAGAGCAGTTGAATGTGTTTTGAGAGATCTTCCACGGCATTCAGAATCTTGGAATAGACGGTACAGTTGTCTTGACAGACGCTAAATACACCGTTAGATATTAATACTGATTCTTCCACACAATTAACATTCACCTCAAACCAGTATTTTTGTCTTGGTAATTGCTCGTGCAAATCAAAGGAATGCGGGACTGCCAAGTAAATGCACTTGATAGTCTTGCAAGCTGCCATGGTCGTGATGACGACCTCAGGGGCCCCGCACTGGGGGGAACCCAATATTTTGCATAGAGGAGACATTTTCTCCAAAATACAGGAAGCGGGAACAAACAGATCTTATGTTGTCTGTTGTCTGATGGTTTAAATTATGTTCCCCGGCATAGAACGTGCCTGGTAGTCGTGCAGGCTTGTGGGATAGTTCCGGTGCCGAGCGTACGCCAGGCTGGCGGGAATGTTGGTGTCATCGGCTCCGGTCCCGAAGGGCGACAACAGCAGAAGCAGTCGGAAGCCCAGGTAGTTGGCCATTTTCGACTTGGATCCCCTCGCCTTGAACAGATTTGTTCGGCTCAGCCTTTCAAAGAGCGCCGGATCCGGCGTTAGTACCTCCGACCCGTTCGAGGCATCGCTCCCTTGACGGAGTCCTAGCTCGACGAACACCTTGTCCCAGAACAGCCACTCTCCCATGTAAGGGAGCTGGTCCACCAGTTTCCTGCAAGGAGTGTTGGAGAAAAAAGGCACGATAAAGATTCAGCACTTCAGTTTTTCGAGCACCTATGCAATTTACGACGCCATCTACTCGTATCTATTTGTGTGAGTCTGCCCTGTAGGTATCTCAACAAGACCCGGCGAATACAGAAAGTTGCTCTTTCATTTCGCGCCCTAGTGGCTTAACATATCTGCATACTGGGTGTTTTAGGGAAGACTTTACCTGGCTCAAAAAAAAAAAAGAATCACGCATCTCCAAGAAGTGAACCATGACGAGTGGGCGAAACACTGGAGATGGTTCGTACCGTATATCACCCGTGGCATTGCCCACTCGCGCATGTAAATGAGTGACAACGCGTGTGTACAGTATGCAATTCCAATTCTTATCCACTCCAATCCTACACAGTTCAATCCAATCCAATACAATCCAATCCTATCCAATTCAAATCCAATCCAATCCAATGCTTCTCGCGCATGCGCAACACTGTGTACGCTGACGCCAAGGGACAAGCCCCCGACAAAGCGAGGTTCAACCCTAAAAAACAGCCTTTCGAAGGTAAAATTGCTTTTCTTGCGCGAAGTGATCAGGGGACGTGGCGGGCGTAATGCAACGAGTTGCAATTTCTATTTAGAGTAACAATTTCTATTACTTGTTAAATAGCTTTTTAATTATTGCATTTAGGCACGTGGTCGCAATGACGAAAGTTTAGTGGACCATGGGTCATCCGGAATCGATTGCTAGATCTGCGACATTGTAATTGCGTGCTCAGAATCTCAGCTCTCCAGTTGAACGCAATGGTCTCCGTGCACCAGCTTAGCGTTGCAAAGCCACTCCCACGCTCTGATGTCACTCGGAGCTGTACACGTCACAGGAGCGCCACACTATGTATTCGGCTAAAGCGGGAAGTGTTGCGTCGTCGCCGCGTTTGCGTGTGATGACGAAGCTGAAGCTTCCTCGGGGCATTTAAACCTGCTTAGGCGATGTCCAGACTACCGACGTAACAGCCATATCGTGCTCTAGGGACGTAAAAAAACACACAAAAAAACGGCGTTTCACGCAGTTAGGTTGGCTGATACGTCAAATGACGTCATTATTTAAAAATATTGAGACAGTGCGACAACAGCCTGAACCCGGCCTTGCGTGATTTGAAGGCAAAATATTGGCCATGCTTATGACCAACTCGTTCGCTCAACATCGTGATTGTGTCTATTTTTTCGATTCGTTCTTTTGTATTTTGGCGCGAATTACGTATGCTTCGTAATGTTTGCGTCTCTTCCTTGGCTTCTGTTTCTGCGTTTTACGGAACGAATTACGTCAGCGAGCAAGCTGGCCCTCGCCGCAGCTTGCCTGGAATTCCCTAGGTGTATTCTCTTCCTTATCGCCCCATCTCAACCGCGCTGTTCAAGATGTTTCCCACCTCCGACCAACTAGGCCAGGTTTATGCATTGACTAGAATCATACTTTTGCGCGGCTGGTGCGTACCTCTTAGGCTCACCATTCAGCACAGCCGGGTGTCACAAGGCATGCACTGTTCTATAAATTTACGTTCCAGTTCATAGTGTTGCGAACTTTTTGAAAGGCGCACATTAACCCCTTAAAGCTTCCAACACTTGGATAATTTCGCATGTGGGTGTGTGCCACGAAGAACGGAACAACGACAACCACTATAGTTCTTCTGTTCTCAACGAGCGGTTATATCATAGTGGGAGCGCATCGGGCGGCTACTTTGTAGACCCGGGTTAAAATCCCATCGGATTCAATCTTTACAGCGGGGTCATTTTATTCACAGGACAATTACTGCGCCTTTTCGAAGAATTGGTGACTGAGGGCTTCCGCCTTGATATTTGGTGTGTCGGGGGAGTGTACCTGAAGTAGTAGATAGAAGCAAAAGGGCGAAAACTAGCGTCGTAATCTGTCATTCGCGCCATGAGAGCCCCAACAAAACAAGGGTCTTTAAAACCATACCTTGAGCAGTTCCGTAGCTTGAGCGCCTTGGAAGAAATCGGCGATGATTCTTCGAAGACGGTGGCGAGGAGGACGTCCGTTTCGATGGGGTCGTAGAGGGACTTCTCTTGTACGGCCTCCACAAGCTGGTCGTAGGCCTGGTCGGTTTGGGACGTAAACAATAAATATCGTTGAAAGAGTACAAGGTAATCCCGAAGAAAACACTAGCTGTACCCAAGCAGAATGAAATATGTTGGACGTGTAATATGCTACAATCTGGAAGAGTTTGCTTGTTATATATTTATTAAATACACTTTTATCGTGGCCCACCTCAGAACATTGAGCACGTGGGCTGGGGGCGCACTTTCAAATGAGAGGATACAGCGCTTTGTGATACTGTAAGTTTTTGGGTTTCAAAAAGTGCAAAGTCAAACTGTGTGCGGTATATAATTGGTGTGCTTGCGTAAGCCTAAAAATACCTTGGTAGACAAAGAATATTTTGAAATACGTATTGTACGTTTATAATTGGTTGTTGCACCGTTCCTGCCTTACAGTCTAACGCGCTAACTTGGACGACTTGGTTACTGACCGAGGAATTTGTCGTACTAGCGAACATAAAGACAATGACAAAGCGATGGGTGAATTCTGTACACAGGTGTCGGGTTAACTTACGACATGTTTTAATGTTCACTAGCACGATGAATTCCCTACTTCAATGTACTTTTTGTCGGTACCTTTTGAAATTCCCCCTTCCTCAATCGCCGTGCGTTTGTACAAACAAACAAACAAACAAACAAACAAACAAACAAACAAACAAACAAACAAACAAACAAACAAACAAACAAACAAACAAACAAACAAACAAACAAACAAACAAACAAACAAACATAAATAAATAAATAAATAAATAAATAAATAAATAAATAAATAAATAAATAAGCACGTAAAAGATCAAATTCTGTTTAGTTTCTTTTTGCTTGTGCAATGCTGTGTGCATAAGATTTACGAGGTTGCTATCGTGTAGGAAGCTCAACAAAAATACGCGCAAACTGCGCAACAAACAATTCAACTTTTTAGAAATCAGGCACGGACAAATGTACACCAGCTTTCCGCAGTCAGGTCTATGTGGGGTGCATGGACGTTTGCTGAGATTCGTTATGCAGGTGCCACATTTCCTAAGTAATTTAACCGAGCACAATGTACTACGAAGCTTTGGTGGGAAGTTTTTGTCCCTGATATATCTGTTTTTGATTGATCAGCACTTATTAATGGAACTCAAGTGAACCACGCATTAATGGCAAATCGGCAAACGCCATGTTTTGTTACCGCTCCAGAAGTTTGCACATGTGTTACGAATTATTCAAGCTGAAGTAGTCGGAGAAGAGCGCGTTCTCGGGGAACAGTAGTCTCATTTGTGGTTATAGAAGGGATACAAAAGCGTTTAAAACAAGCAACGCCATGCTTTCAGCTGTATAAATTGGGGGCTAGTTTCGGCACGTATACGAAAGATTTCGGACTATTGTTGATGAGGTTAGAGTTTACGAGTTTGGTGTGCGTCAACTTATTTTGATTTTTTGTTTGTTCTATAGCGATTTTTGTGCAGAAAATATTTGTTCGAAAGTACACTCATATTTTTTTTTAATTTCAGGATGGCGCGAGTTGTTCACTCTGGCGTTGACGACACAATCAATAGACTACAAAAAAAGTGAACGTGTTTTTTGGGCCTAAATAACACACAAAAAATTTGTGAACAAAAAAACTGGTGAATATGATTATAAACGAGTTTACACGTAAAATAGTGAATACTTAGAGAGTGTCAAGTCAAATTACAAACCATTAGGAAGCCGCGCAGTGCATAAATTGAGATACCTCCTAATGTCCCCAGTTGCTGTCTGCTGGGCCTGTATTTAAAATAAGTGCTGGAGGACTCCATCAAAGTGTGAGTAAATAAACATTTGTGTCGAAATGCACAACGCCTCTACGAAAAATGTTTTTTGGCAACTTTACTCGGATGATTTGAAGTACGTGAAGGGTATAAAATGGGCTTTGCTGGAATGTGTAATGGGATTTGTTGGAAGCAGGCCAAGACGAAGCCGGCTGCAAGCAAGTGGAGGTTTCATACTCATACTATAGCGGCGACGTTATCCTTTGTCTGCACAGAAAAACTCACACATCTCCACACCGTGAACGATGGCGAGGGTGCGATGTAGTGGGGCGCAGGTTGTGTATTGAGGTGCAGTAATGCATTTGTAATGACAAGCGTAATACGAACGACATTTCATCTCCAGTTCCGCTGGACGCTTTAGCCGTTTAGCCACCGCTTCCCGCGCTTTATTCTCCGGGGGCGCTTGTTGTCTTCGTAGACATTGAGCACCAGCATGACGCTGTTTGCGTTCGGTCCCATCCATGGCGGAAAGAGGATCCGTGATGGCGGAATGCGCTTATATACGCGTTGCACCGCAGACCCTAACGTGTAGCTCACTGTAGTCACTGTAGTTTCAGCTGTAATCACAACTGCTTTTTTCCGCGAATTGGCATTAATAGGTTCTTGCTTTTTTGCCGCGTTTTGCAACCCTTTAGACGGTTTGACATACACATATTCGGTTTATACTAATGTGCGCACGGACGCCAACGGACGGACATTGCGAAATCCTAAGGTGCTTTGCACCTAATAAGCAATAGGCGATAGTGATAAATCACCTGGCGAACGAAGCCGTATTCTCGACCGCTTTCGATGCCCTCGTTGAGCAAAGGGTCAGGACCGAAAAAACCGTAAGCGGCCCTCATGCCGGTCTCCGCAGCCGGGTCAACAGTTAACGTCAAGCCAAAGACAGGGTCGAAGCCGTATGCGACAACCATGCGACCGACGGTCGTCGAAACCGACACTGCGTCCGCGTCGACGTCGTTGTCGTACGGCCAGGCCACCAACGCTACAGATTTAAGAGCTTCGTGTGCCAGCTTGGGGAAGAAGTCCTCCGTAGGTGCTACGCATTCCTGCAAGAGAAGTTTGTCAAGTAGTGACCAAGACACCGTAAGTGTAGTCGATGGCGACTTTCGGGCAATATTCTTTATCCTTAACATAAACCTTTACAGGCGCCAGTTACAACAGCGAAAATTCTCCGAATGTGTACAAGATGGCCAAGGTTTTCTGCCATCTCTGGTGGATATTTGGCCTAAGCGAGGATACTAAAACATCACTCCCCACGGGATATTGTCTAAATGAAAGATTTTCATGTTTATATTTTTCATCGTTTGCAAAAAACACACATTTGCATTGTGATCGAGCGCTTAAAATACTTAAAATTAGCGTTTTCGCGTAATTCTGTCTGTGGAAACTAAGTACTGCCCTTGAGAATGTGTGCAAGAGTGCCCTTGAGCTCGTTAGTGGCTACCGTGTTCATACCTCGAGCAACAGCCTTAGCTTTTCGAAGAGCTTGTTGTGGGACTCCCTGCCGAGCATGTTGAAGACGTCTAACGTGAACACGTCCATGAAGTCAAGGTCCACCGAAACGACGGCTTGTCCTCTCGGTAGAGGTCGCTCGTGGGACCATCGGTTGCACGCGTATGCGTAGAAATCGTCGCAGGGTTTCACGCTGGGGTCCAGCGAAGACCTGCGTGGGTAAACAGGTAAACAGTGTGGCATGTTCACACACCAAAGGTTCATAATAAGGTTGACCGTAGAAAGCATCTCGTCACATTACCTTGAGCTAAAAAACTATTGCGATGTTTTAGCTTTTTTTAATGACGTAAGAATGGGCGAGCATCACATTTCGGTGCGTGCGGTCTCTGAGCTAAATATTGCTGAGTTTAGGGCTGATGAAGCTATGCCGCAAAACATGGAAGACGACAGTGGGGAAATATTTCGGCCTTTAAGATGAGTTCTACTTGGGGCAGTTTGCTTCGAAGTCGTGTTGCAGCAATTGTTCGCAGCGCTGAATTTTAGGAAGGCATTACATTTCCGAGTTCTGGAACCAATTTCCCTGAAGAAGGCAGGGCAATTTCCCTGAAGAAGACAGGGCTTGTCACCTGCCCACTAGACGAGGCGGACGCAGATGATGGAGAAACCCGGGCTGATGATATCGTAGTTCAAACTTAGATGAATAATAAGGCTTGGTTGATGGCTAGTTGGTTGATGGCAGGCGAAGAAATAAATACTGCGCGAAAGACGAGAACGAAAAAAAAGACAAGACGTGTCTCCCTTTTGTCTTCGCACTCGTTTTTTTGCTCAGTATTTACTTCTTCATCAGTCTCAAATGAAGAAGTGGACTTATGCTAGACATGTAATGCGGACAATTGCTAGCTACTAAACCATCAGGGTAATGGTAGGGATACTGACAGACACGGCTAGATGTACAGGAAGACCAATAACTCCGTGAAGACTTGAAATCAGAAAGATAGGAGGCGAAATCGGACTAAGGAATCGCAAGAGAAGAAACGTGGAGGAGTCGAGTTCTTCGTCCTGCTGTAAGCACGAACATGATGATGGTGATGCTGCTGGTGATTAGGCAGTCTGTAATGATCCTGTTTGGAATTCCTGCAGAAATGTGCGAATTTTTGCTGTAATTACTGTCAGATTGAAGACATCGAATTTTATGCGGTCATTTGTTCATCTAACGGAAGTAATGTGAAAGAAGCACAAGAATGCGCCGTTCTGGCTTATTCATTCATAAAAATGGCAACATCTTCACTCCGTGGATGATGGCGAGGGTGTGGAGTACGGGGACTCGAAATGACATCCAAGTTGCGCCCCGAGTGACATCCTATTTACGCCCCGACCGTTATTCGATTTGAGCCGTGAGTTGCACCTTGAATATTGCCTAAATGAAACTGCACCTCATGGCTCAAATCGAATTACGCTTGATTTTCGCTTGATGGTGGTGTGCGCACGGATTGACGCGGATGGACATTGGGAGGGCCTAAGGTACTCCGCACCATTACAGGCGAGGGAGTAAGCTGTTTGACTCTCGGGTACTAACTCACGGTAGTACCCCAATGGGTAAGATGACTCACACTATCTCTGTCCTGTTTACCAGACACAGGCTCAAATCCTGCCGGTGTCTGTGTGATTTTTTGTGATTGCAAATGCTACGCGCACGGACGCGGATGGACATTGTGCGGTCCTAAGGTACTCCGCACCTACAAATCATGATTTTGGCGAACCACTCTCCCTGACTGCACTAGATATACCTTCCCGTTTTAGTGACTGTCCAGGGTTACGCGGCACACTCTGAATAAGAACGCTGAAATTGTTATGAAAGTGCTGTAGCGAACGACATCTCAGGAGTACCTGAGAGCTGCTCCTTCGGCCAGACAGGACTCCGTCCAGCACACGTTGTCATCCCACTGCACGCTGTGTCGATGCTCGCCGGGCCGTGGTGTCGTTTCCGTCTGTACCTCGCGAGTCGTGCCGGCGGGGACAATGATGGGGAAAAGCGGCTGGTGGGGAATGGTTGTGTTCAACCGCCCATGATGCCGTGGTCGCCTGCACCCCCCCAAAAAACAGTTCCCTTGGTACGGCAGGCATGGCTGAAAACTTAGGACGTTTAAAAGTTGGGTATGTAAATGTAAAGAATTGCGGAATCATTAGAAAGGTAATTTTAGGTTGCTGTGAAGGAATTGCAAGTTGCGCGATGTAGCATGCAAAACATACCAAAATAAAAATAAAAACATACAATATACGAACAAACATACAAACCTGAGACGTACAAAAACATACCATTAAATATACACCCCTTTTATTCATATCGCTTTGCCGTAAGTTATAAAAAGGAGCTTAAAGAACAAAGAGATTTCCTCTGTCAACTGCCCTCCCGAACCACAAAAAAATAATGTGTACCACAGAAGAACTAAGAACATTAGGAAAAATAGTGTTTGCGGAACGAATTACGGAAGCGAGCGGCTGAAGCAAGAACATCCGGAAGTGCTAACTGTTTTTCACACAAATAACCGTAACATCAAAGGGACATACCAAACAAGGAATTGCGGACGCTCTTTTCTCTTTCTGAGTAATTGTTTTGGATCAAGGGATTACCTCTTGTAATTGATGTTTTTTTATTTACCTACGAGCGGCCACCGCAATATATTCTTAGTTCCAAAATTTATTGTTTCTCGATTTCTTATTTTGATTTTTTCCTGAACTCTAAAAAATATGTGTGTAATCGGTACTGCGGCACACTTTGTTATTGTCATCACTGCGCGAAGAAAAATGTGTGTAACCGAGACTGTTGCGTGCTTCCTGTTATTGTAAAACTGCCGATTGTTTGTTTCTTCTTGTTTGTGATGTTTCTTTCTCTTATTTGAACTGTTTCATGTTTGCCTAATGCACTGCCCAAAACTTGAACGTGTCATATTGTACATCACTTTGGGGATACCGGAAGCCAGTCAATCTCTTCGTACAGCTTGTTTTCCTTGCCTCCCTCGTCTACAAGGATGAAAAAAAAAGCTGTGGCTGATTCCTGTGTCATAGGAATCGGTAAAACACGAAAGTGAAATGTGAAGCGAAATCAGCAGCTGACCATGATTTGCGGGTCGGGGGCTGTCTTGTGGGTGTGCTTGGCGAGTGACGTCCTGCTGGCGCGTCACTTTGGCAAAAGTGTTCTGGCGCCATTTCCGTGACGGATATGACGTCAGTGAAACCTTGGTGTATCCCGGCATAAAACACTTTCGTGTTAAAATATAAAACCCGAAAACGAAAATCCAAAGTCTAACGTACTCTTTAGTACCAAAGGTTGCTTCCCCGCAAGAAAACCCTAAGTACAGGGGTGCACCCTCTACAGACCGCTTGCTTCGTTGTACTGGTGTCACTTCCGCGACGGATATGACGTCAGTGAAATCTTCGTGAATCCCGGAATCAAACACTTTCGTGTTAAAAAGAAATTATTAGAATGAGGTAGGTACTTGATGTTGATAGGATCTATTGATAGGATAGTATCAATTGATACTATTGATATCTATAGATTGATATCTCGATAGTATATTGGTGGAGCCTTCTGGACCGCGAGAGCATATCGATAATCCCTGTCCCTCGCGAACCTGATATTCGGCACGATGTCCACGCTGTTCTCTGGCTTTAGAAGTCCACCACATGGCGTTTCTCGCATGTCTCTCGCATCCTGCCAACGGTGCTTTGCGCTCTAACAATCTTTGTGGTGCCGTTGGGTTGCTTTAGCAGCTGCATTGGCTGCCTGCCGCTCCTTTGGTTGTCCACCAGTACTATCGCCATTTCATTGCCGTAATTTCGATTCCTTCTTCTTTCAAAGCTCTCCAGTGGCTGCAGGCTTCAAATAGAACGCGTACAAGCGGGGAGGGAAACACCAGAACAACATAGACAGAGGGGATGTCGCGTTGTTGGAAAAGAGTGTCCGCGTATCTGCTCCTTTCGTTGCAAATGTCGACAAAAGACGATAGTCGACTGGAGCCCCTGCCAAGTAAATGCCACCCTTCTTTTTCCCGCTCACCTTTCATGCTGTTCCTCCCCCGTCTCGTTCCTCCCAAGATAACACGCTGGAGGTTTGGTCAAGTCAATTTAAATTTACCGCGTTCCACTGCTGTGCTCGGGTGCCTCGATGCCAGCACTGCCGTACGGCGGAGACGCGTGTGAATCAAGGCACCATACTACAACAATTTTTTGAACCGCGTTGCCAAACTCCACGAACATCCCAAACGGAACATGAAACCTATCTAGTGGAGCCCTTCGTTGCTGTAGCCGTATTATTTCTTAAATGCCGCCAGGATCGCGGGCAGCAGCAGGCGACGGTTTTTTTGCAGTTGATGTAGTATTTCATTTGCTGTGGCAAAAACCCAGCATCCATAAATTTTTAAATAAACGAACACTTCCAAAATCACGTATGCATTGATGATCAGCCTTATGTTGGCGTAATGTCTTGTTCTTGTTCAACAATGTTGACAAGTATGAATATAGACAGTGGGCTTAGACGTTTAGTGTGGCTGTGGTATATATTGCGGGACTTCTCTTTCACTTTGGCCGTGTGGCTGAATCTTGTCGTAGACAGACAAGCAGACAGACATACAAACAGACCGAAATTTCTACGTTTAAGTAGCCCAAGAAAGACTGTCACCTTAATACTTTTTTTTGTTTGGGCGCGTCGCCAGACGCACGTGACGATTCTCGCATGACACCACTTCGTCTTACATACCCCTGGCAACGTGGCCAGCCATGGGAAGGCAGCATTACTGTAGCTACGCGCTCCTTCGTACTCTGTTATTCGTTCGCTCTGTCGACAGTTCGAGCGTGAAGATTCTTGCCGACATGCCTCATATATTGGCCACGGAAAATCAAACGGCTTAACAGGCATCCTGACAACGAAGTGGCAGCTGGAAATACTGCAACCGCTATTTTTGTCTTATAAAACACCGCGTCGATACGAGCACATATGTAAATTTAATTAATCAGCTGCTGTTATTTTCAGGTGCACTAAACAACGCTTTCTAATTATGTCTATATTTATATAACTGGGCGTTGTGTCATTTATGGCTACCCGGCCTGGCAATAAAAGAATTGACGCCACAACGTAGCTTTAGATGGCTTATAGGAAAAGCTGACTACAAGGAAAGCAGTTGAAGATGAGCCATACTCATGCTCTCCGATCAACACACTGTCCCTAGGCATTGATGAAGCAGTAAACGAGTGTAATGCTTTGTAAAAGATATCGCTTTTACTCTCCCAATAAAAGCGATCTCCAGGGACCTATAAAGGTAATTTAAGTCGAAAAAGCCTGTATTTTGCTTGCCGACATGAACAAGATTATACAGTGCTTGTGGTGGGCTTCAACAACGGGTGGACCACTAGCTCTATATACCAACGAATGCATGACGCTATAAATCGCAGAAGTGTCTCAAAACCACGTGACTATGTAAGGCGATAGATATCGTCATCACCCCCCTCAACCGAGATCCTTCCTCCTATATGCTTTCCCCTGGGTCTGTGATGTTATTCGGCCAGATGATGAAAACGGCTGCGGTAGAAAAAATGCTGCACTTTTTTTCTCCAATCTAGTTCTGTCACGGCGTTGAACGGCTTTGGTAATTTTTCAGCTGTCAGAAGATCAATCTCAGAGGTAGATTTGAGCTGGTGTACAAACTTCTTAAAGAAGAAATATTGAAATTAATAAAATTATAAAAATGAAAAACATGTTCAATTCAGCAGAGCGTTACATGAAATACCGAGTAAACGAAAGAACATTGTTCCTCCAGGAAGCAGCGCTTCTCGTAATGTGCACTCCCTGGGTTGCAAAGGCACAGCTGGCGGTTGCAGCACGCGAAATTGACGCTCTGCGCTGCACTCGTTCCAGCGGAACTTAAAGAAGGTGGGCTATGTATGCGCATGTAGACAACGTACACCCTGCATGACGCGTGGCCTACAGGAGATGGATAAATATGTTCCGCGTACAACATCTCGAAGGTTGAATTGAAATACAGTGGGCACATCTGGATGCTCCAAAGCTACTTAAAAAAAAAAAGAAGTGCCCGCACTACAGTTCCTGTGAAGCCTGCGACGTAACATTCGCTCCGTCGATAAAAAATTCCCGCATCTCCACTAACTGAATCATGACGAGTGGGCGAAGCACTGGGGATCGTTCTTACCGTAAATCACCCGTGGCACTGCCCACTCACGCTTGTAAATGAGTGACAACGCGTGTGTACAGTATATACAATTCCAATACAATCCAATCCGATACGATTCAATTTAATCCAATCCAATCCAATCCAATCCAATTGTTCTCGCGCATGCGCAACACCGTGTACACGGACGCCAAGGCACGAACAAAGTGAGGTTCTAAGGTGCTTCGCACCTAAAAGTACGCCCTGAGTTCATGAAAAAACGCACTGCGTACCTGTTATAGTATCGCCGTTTCGTTGCTCCTCTTCTTCCTGGTGCTGTAGAGACGTTGGTTGCCGTTCCAAACCTGACGATGTTTCTGGATTCAGCCAAGGAGTCGGAATGAGAATCTCTTCCCCAGGATTCGGGCCGGTTGTCGCCATTGTGATTGTGTGCTTTGCTCTCTGCTCCGCCGAACCACCCTGGCAACGTTGGCGGTGACTCATTCACGAACAGGAAGGACAAGGCGGCAAAACACGCTAACGCGATCAGCGTTCCGCCCGCTGCAAAATAGCTGTGCCACCAGGCGAGCTCGGACTTTCGTGCGCGGCCTCCTGCTGGACCTCCCTGTCGTCGAGTGGGAAACCGCTGATCGCCGACCAAGCCGCGTCGGGACATGCGCTTTTCTTTCCGCCCCTGCGTTGGGATACGAGCGAAAGAAAATATTCCGCGAGAAAAGCACCGGGCCACAAAATTGTAGCACAGCGCTGGCTTCCCGGAGACATTTCGCGGCAACTGAAGGGATAGCAACGCTGCCCTTTACTTACGGGCCGAGTTTCATGCGTCTCTGTCAGGTGTCGTTGGCGAGAGAACACCCACACTTCACTGCTCGGTTGCCGGAGGGGACCTTGGTGCAACACGATTGGCGGCGCGGATAGCACGGCTGAAGCGTGAGGGTGGGTCAATTCGCGATCATCACAACATAGCATGCTACGCGGTGTGCCGTTTGATCCGAGAGGGGAGTAGATTGTAAGGCGCACCGCAGTGCAGCATGGGCGATAAATTGGCGTGCGAAAAAGAAAAACCGGTTCCACCCTCTGTGAAATCTCTTGAAAAAAAAAAAAAAAACGGAGCTTAGGGTTATATTTACGTAGGTATCGCCTGGTTTCGGCTTCTTTCTTTCTTTGGAGTAGTACAGCGGCAGATTGTCATGTAATTTCCTTCCGAAGAGTGCGAGTGTAAAACAACATGTAATTTTCTCCCAAAGAGTGCGGGTATAACAAAACTTACAACCGTATACTCGACAAGATTTAGGGGAAATCCCCAAGGTGGAGTAAGTTTCTGCGAAGGAAAGTTTGACATGCACCTCAATGCAGCCGAACGGTAAAGGAAAGCTGTACAGCTTTCTCAGGAACTTCGCAGTTGAAGAATAAATCGTCCTGGTCCAAGATTCGAACCAGTGATCACCGCTTGACCGGAGCAGTCGCTCTACCAACTGAGCTAACCATGAGGCTAGCTGTTGGTAGCGCGAGAGCGATTTGATCAAGAACTCGAAGTGATGGACAGGCCTTAATCACACCAGATTTAGGGGAAATCCCCAAGGTGGAGTAAGTTCCTGCGAAGAAAAGTTTGACATCCACCTCAATGCAGCTGAAGTACAGCTTTCTGAGAAAGCTCTACAGCTATACAGCTCTGTACAGCTCTACTGCTCTACAGCTGTACAGCTCTCAGTAGAGCTTTCTGAGAAAGCTGTACAGCTTCCGTTTGTAACCGTTCGGCTGCATTGAGCTGGATGTCAAACTTTCCTTGGCAGCCGTATCCTCTAACCATACTCTTTCTCTGTATGGGAATGTATTGACAGCAGGAAATAATTGTAATGTTTTCAACTTCACGGTGCACTAACAAATTGTGACCAGCAAATTAAACTCCGCATAATTGTAGACGCGTCTTAGCGGCTAATTTCATATAATTTGTTGCGGTATACATTCGATAACACGAGTTAAAGGCGTTTTCTGGAACCATACTTCCTCCGTATAGCTATAGATGGACATGCTGCACTGCGCAATGCGCAATGCGCAATGTGGGAAAGCCAGCTTCCCACCAAGCTTGCATTGATATTTTAACCCAAATGCATTGCTGGACTGATATTTATCCAGGGGCAATATAACACGTCTTATATCAAAATATGAAGCCCTAGGGCCTTCTTGTAGAAACCTGCTCCTGAGGGAGCATGACACGACAACAATACGAAGTGCCGTCAAGCCCGGCCCTAGAACAGCTCCCGGGCTAGAACTATTATTATAGCATCAGGAGCCGGCATCAGGACATCGAGAATATTCGGAGCCAGATAAGGATCGCAATGCTTAATGTGGTAATGGACACGTCACGATGTCTGTCATAATGTGAAGGATAATGGTGGCGGTTCCTAACATTTAATCCTACTGCCTACACCTGACGCCAGGAGCCCGTATAACAAATGCTGGGAAATAACTTATTTGCTGTAATATTGACACAGTGTCGAAGCTCCGCTGCCAGAACAAGTAAGCATTCAGGCGGCACAGCGCATCAAAAGGGCCGCTTCCGTTATGGCCGGTATTCAATGGCGTGGAATGCATGCAGGCAACCATGCGAGTGCGCCGCCATATCTGTGGCCAAGCGTGTGTTGCTAGGCGACGTTGTGCGCACGGTCCCCAGATCAGGCACCCCTCTTCTCCTCCATGCAAACGTGTGAGTGCGCCGTCACTCGTGACGTCGTGCTCCGCGGGATGGCGGTACGTGTCCATGTCCGTGGCGCATCGGCCATGTCTGTGGCCGTTTCCAGTGTTGCCAAGCGAAGAAATTGACCGCTAAACTTTTAAACGAATACCGTCTATGCGGTGGCTGCAGGCGGCGGAGCACACGTATTGCTACAAAAAAGTCTCGGCTGACGTAAGAAGGTGTTTAATACAGCACTTTTGGTTTGCACAGTCCGAAAAACAACTCTGGGCAATGAAAATGACAACTAGTTGTAATGTGCGCCGTTATCGTCGAACTCAAGACTCATGCAGGCGTAATGATTACAGTTTCACAAGTATAATTGAAAGTTGTGATCTGAATTCATTGACACGTTATGCAGGTACGCGGTTCGTCGCCTTTCCTGACCACCCTGACCACCCTGACAAGCGTCAGAGACGAGAGCGGTTCTTCCTGGTAACCGCAATTGTTTTACTTCTGTGGGCCCGCAAGGTATTCAGAAACTTGCAGTATTCCTTACGCTGACTTGTGCAACGGTTTGCTGTTTTCCCATTGTAAATATGGATGGCGTAATGCCAAAGCTGAATAAATAACTACATTACGTTTTGGTAGCTTTCAGGTCAATGGTCATGCATGGTACGAGCTGTAAAATTTCCTACCTCACTGGCAGAAGCCGCAGTAGTTGCCGTGGCCGTTGCAGACTGCCACGAGCTCTCTGCAGTTCCACTGTGGCTGCGGCGAGAGCCACTACTGTTGCTGCTGCTTCTGCTTCGCTTTTCTAGAGGGCGGCTTGTAGGCGAGTGGCGGGTGGCTGGCATCACTCGGCCTTGCATTCGCACCATCATCTCGGGCGCGCGCAGGGCGACCTGCCGCGGCGGCGTCCAGAAGTAGATGTAGGGCACGGCGTCGACCGGAGACCGAGGGGCTGGCACCGGCATGGTTGACAGCAGTGGCGTCTCGTCCGCTCCGTCGAACGGCGTCACCTGGTAGGCCGCTGGGCCCTCGGCCTCCCCCGCTGCCATGCCTTGGTGCTTTGCGTCGCCATGTCGCGGCAGCAGCTGTCCCAAAGAGCATGAGGGTAGCGACCGGGAGCGTAGAAACCGCTGGTGAAGCGGCGCTGAGGCTGGGTACATTTTTTGCTGCTTCGTGGCTCCCTTGTCACTGCCGCCTGAAATGGCCTCTGGATAGCTCACAACCGCCGACTTCTTCTTCTTCTTCTGCACCTTGTAGGTTGAAGTTTTCCGTCAGAGAAAATGAGTGCGTTGGGAGAAGTCTGTCAATTTCAATATAATATGGAAATTATAGCGCCAGAGGATGGGCGACCAGCCAGTAACGGCATGGCTAAAACAGAGTTGCAGAAACCGAAGAAACTGAAGAACATAATGAGAAAATCGTCTGGGCCAAACTCGCTTGTGCGAAGTTGCGCTGATTACCTTTCGCTGTGGTGTCCCTCGACTTAATAGGTACCTATATCGGGAAGATCTACAACCTCCCCCCTACGTGCCATTTTTGCTAAGAAATTGAATCTTAAGAACAATGCTTCCTTTTTTGCCGCCGATTTTTTAATCATTGGGGAAGGCTGCTGGAGACTCCTCTGCGACGTTTGGAATCCCATTGACTGTGCCAGCGCTTTTGTCGTTTGGGGGCTCTAAGCTGCGCCCCTGCCATGGAAACGTGCGGACGCCATGCACTTATTAATTTCAGAGACAGCTCCCCTGCCGTGCTAAAGCTAGCTTTTCCGATTAGGCGGATTTTTATCTAGTTTTCATACTCCCTTCTCAGTTGTCTCTCTTTCTCTGTATCTCTCTCTCTCTCTCTCTCTCTGCTCCACTAGATTGCACTATCTGATTTATTACCACGAAAAAAAAAGAAATCTTCTTGGCCAGTCCACCTATGTGGGTTTGCGCCATTTTTATGGGCCACCACCACCACCCCTACAGCATGATCTAGTTGTTCGTCGAGGGCAGCAACGTAGTATATTTCAACGTTGCAGTTCTTAATTGCGGCATAATGTGGATATCAAAATTATTAGGTATGTTACTTCCGAACCGTACTACAGGGCAACGGCATAATTTTGACAAAGTATACGTGTCATGATGGATTTCCTTTCCACTTCTTCGATCTTAAAAGAAGCGATAAAATTTTTTACACTGAAAGACTCGTAGTTATACCTCCATTTCAGCAAATAACTCTCGCCGTAATGACTTCGCCAATCTCTGTTCTCGATGATTGTCGAAACGGCATGCCTTTGTGTCCTAATGGTGAAATTGGGCGCGAGGTGGGGATGCCTTGGCTGCCCCGAAGAAATGGGTACGTAGGGGGAGTAATGAAACGGATGAGAAACGGGGAGAGAGCGATTAGATTTTAAAACAGGGGTGAGGGGGAGACATGGGAAGGTAAGTTAGCTAAGATTAGGGCAAGTAAGAGGAATAAAACAGGCCAGTCTGTTATTGACAACCGACGCCCCGCTTCAAAGGGACAGCCACTAATCATCACCATCGTCATCGAAGTATGCCTACAGGGCTTTCCAAGCCCCTTCCCATACCTTTCGCCGTAGTGCTTTGTATCCACTGGAGTCCCATTTCGGTGCTGTGCAGTGCTCTCTTGGAGGCGCCTTTTTGCTGTAATCTCCCTCATACACCGCATCATAGCTTACCGCTTGACAGCCATTGCCAGGTTCATGTTGTTGCCTGTAACGAAACAAACTGCTTCGAAAAAACGTACACCCATCCAGCTTATAATCTAAGCTTTTCCAGTGAAGTTGACGACATCCCGGAGAAATGAAATAACAAACGTATATGCTTTCTATACTTAAGGTTTTGTATGTAATGCTATCTCGGAGGCCAAGTATAGAGACGGGTAGAGCGGGGCAGGAGCGGGTGGAGGTCAACGGGAGAGGCCTTTATCCTACAGGGGACTTAAACAGGCTGTTGCTGCTGTTGTTGCATCTGATAATGATAATTAAGCGTCGCCTGAATGCCGTTGGCCGAAGTTCAAGTTTACTTTCTCGGGGAGTTTGTCCGGGGGATTGTTCTACAAAATCAGGTGTGATTTAGGAAGCCTCTTAAGGGGTGAGTTTCCAGAAACCGCAAAGAGTATTGAGCTGTTCGTGCGCGTATGGGTTATTTCAGAAACAGGTTGAATAAATTCACCGAATAAATAGATATTCATTTCATAGAAAAAAAATAGCAGTGGCTTAGCTCGGCTATGCCAGGATACACGTAGAATGAGCTAAGGTTCAGCTGGTTATTCTTAGGTTTCCTGGTTGTCTAGGATTAGCTGATTATCATGCTTACTGCTGCTAAAACGATTTCCAATGCAATCCAATCTAATCCAATCAAATCCAATTCAATCCCATCCGATTCGATCCGATCCGATCCAGTCCAGTCCAGTTGCGGCGGCGGCGGCTGCGGCGGTGCCAGCTGTGCGCCGTGATACGTCACTGCTCCTCGCGCATGCGCAGCACGGCTCTCCAGGAGCCACGCGAAACTGCTCAAGCTCGGCCAGTGTTGCTCACGCTACAAAGGCATTTGTTTTAAAGCCCTCGGTTTGGTAGCACATTCATTTGTCGGCAAATGTTTTGGCCCTAAAACAGTTGTAGTAACTAGAAGATCAAGAGAAATATAAGGGGGCCGTGTCAATGACTTCATTACGTGTTTTCACAGACAGAAGAGCAATAAGTTCTGTGAATTTAAAACACAGCGTTTTAAATTTTGACTTTCACGATACGTAAGATGTATTGCTTCAGTTTGTTAGTCCAAACGTTCTGGAAAGTTGGCCGCTACAAGATTAATAGGGTAATCCCACAACACGTGATGGTCCAAGAGTCAAAGAGATGGACGAAGAGATACCTTGCCTTTTGCTCAGCATGCAATGCCAATATCAGGCGACATAAAAATAATGCCGTCGTGGAGAGATATGTCCTTGTGTTAGCTCGAATCCTCAAAGCAATTTTTGTGGTTTTATTTTTAAGACCATAATTACTGTCATTTTTGAATATATTTTTATTATTGGAATGCAATAACGCCTGACTATTAGTTTAATTATTATTTGTATTTAAACTATCGAACCCTTCTTTGCCTTCTCGAACCCTTCTCACCGAGAAGGGTACCCTTCTCGCCCACGCGGGCTGTAAGGCCTTAAAATATAATCATAATTCATACGACAAAGCAGGTTTCTGACGAAATCGTGAGTTAATAGCTTTTTGTTAAGCTTCTTTAATGCTGTCTGTTTACCGTTGCGAAATAGACTTTGAATGTAGAGACTACGGCGAAGAGCAGCCGTTCTCCTTGCGGGCCCCTCAGACGCGTCAGTGGGCCGCCATCTGTTTAGCACGTTTATCACATCCAAATACTTGCGGCGCCACCTGTACTTGTAATTCAGAAGCGCTCTGTCGCAGGACGGTAGATTAGAAACTCATTTAGTGCGCCCCTCGTCTCCAAACATCGCTTTGCGGCTTACGCCGCTTGGCGATGCACGGTCGACAGAGTTGTTGGCCGTGTCGACGGTCTTTCTCGCGCGAAACTTCCGGGTTTACCAGCGCATTGCTTTCCTTCGGTACAACCGCCTCTCGCTGTTTAAAGCCACCTGACGCACGCACGAATGCTCAACGTTTTTCAACTTCGTACTGTTGCATTTCTACGCAGCCAGTGACCAACCGGAGCTCGTATTGAGCTCCCTTTGTTATTATCACGTGCTTCGCGCAGTTGGTCTCCCGAATATCATCTGGAATTCTTCCAATACCTCTCCGCTCGTCATATGTGTTCGAACGGTTTGCCGCGCAGGTTTCAAGACCAAGGTAAGATTTTTCTTCTGGTACACGCCGTACGTTAATTAAGCGCAATGTGCTGTTTCCCTCCTCGGATTCGGTGTTCTAAATTTGTAATTTTCGGAGTTTGAGTGTGCCTAAAGAATGCCACTTGTATCGGCTATCATAGTGAAAAAAGTTTAAATGGCTACAGAGACACACACTACTCCGGAAAACGAGCGCAACCTACTCGGTAACACTTAGAGCGCGATTGAACTAGGACGACAGAAAGACGACAAACACAAGCGCACACTCGCAACTAGTTTTATTGGAGGCATCGTCTGATATATATACACAAAAATTTACCGGAGCATGCGTAAAAGAACACAACAAAAAAACACTGGTAAGATGACTGAAATCAGAGAGCAGCTTCCAAAAATTGAAGTTCACTTGCATGCAGTAATACGGCTGTCTCACGGACGCACTGGTCCCCTTTCTTCTTGATCTGAAAGGCTTCTAAAAGCTTTCTGGCCATTGTGTTTTCACTTTTGCCCAGAATAGTAATCTTCTCTAAGAACGGTCTGCATTTCGACTACAAAGACTGAATGGCCTGCACTGATCACAATGCGCTGGTAAATGCGGGCCGGTAATTTGGTTTAGTGACGAATTGTGCTCCCGCGCCCGATATTGTTGTTGTTTGTTCGTTTATTTAATAGCCTCAAGGCTTAGTAGACACCAAGCGGGTCCGATCTATATCCAGGAAACTAGGTTGGCCTCCCGGATATAGTCCAGTAGGGAACGGTAGGCAGGACCATGGAGCCACCGATGGAAATGCGTGTCTTGCTGCAAATTTAGGCCTGCTGACATCAAACATTTTCTTCGAATGACCTTAGTTCCAGGGCATGTCCATAGTAGGTGGTGAAGGTCTGCCGGAACCGTTTCCTCACAGCAGGTTGGACATTTCACATGTCCTCGGTAGTCCCCTTTCCATCCACTCGTGCGGGCAGGAGTAAGAGCCACGCCCAGTCGGATCCTTCGTAGTACAACCTCCTCCATCCTGGTAAGATTGAGGGGGAGGAGAACCGAACACGGAGGTATGAGAGCACGCGTTCGGCGTCGAAGGTCATCCTTTGCAGCCATTCTTGTTGCCCATGGGTCACTTGGGAGCTGGGCGGGGGATGATGGGGCCGGGCAGTTGTGTGACAGGAATATATCATTGACACATGTGCCCTTCTGGCCGATATAGGCCTCCCCGGATGAAAGCGGTATCTCGCACACCGCTCCTACGTCACAGGGCACAAATCTCTTAGCGTGCTTCTTCTCGCAGTTTTTTTTGGCTTGCCAGAAATTTGCGCACGTAGGTGACCAATTTTGTGTGGAGCGGAAAACACCACATGCACTTGGTGCCTTTGTGTCACCTTCTTCAGGTTTTGCGTGACTCTCTGAATATAGGGTAGGGCAACTGCATATAGGGCAGGACTACATGTAGGGTAGGACAAGTGTTTTTCAGTGCAAAAACCCATAAGGACTTGATGCCTTTTCGGTGTATTGCAAGCGAGCGGGGATCCTGGCAGTCACATATTAGCAGGTTTGCACAAAAGCATCTAGATCACCTTATCATCGATGACCCATTTATCACTAATAGCTCACAAGAAGTAATTGATTCTATTAAAAATGACAGCTCAGTACGGTATACCTTTTCGGTTGATGTTGAGGATTTCTTTTATTCACTGCCTTATGCGGTGCTTCTCGCCTCTGTCATGCATTGCAATGACGCGAATGGTGTGATAAAATTCCAGAATACATGTGGTATGTCTGTGAACAGCTTTATGAGCTTATTAGAGTTTTACTTGGATGCCACATACGTTTCTTTTCAAGGACACAGGTATATCCAGATACACGGCATTTGTATCGGTTCCTGTGTCGGGCCAGTTTTGTGCAATATTTTTCTTGCTAGTGTTGATCGGGACTTCCTTTTAAAATTTGACAATGAGAATATTCTGCGTGTCTTTAGATATGTGGGCAATTTTTAAGTTGTTTTAGAGAAACAAGTTCCGCCTAACTATACTGAGTCCGCAAAACTAACTTTACGGCTCGGGAAGGGTCTTGCATTTACGCATGAATTGCCTTGCCATTAACTCCTTGCAGTTTTTGGATATCAATTTTAGGTTTTCGTCCGACCACGTTTGTTGGATTTATTGGCCACGTGCCCGTAAAAGCTTATACGATATGCAACTGCCCACTCAAAGACAGTAAAAAGGGCCATAGTGTCTTCGGTTCTCGAATCCGCAGTGAAGAAGTCGTGCGTTTATACAGTGTCTGAGAGCTTTCACTCTCAGCTACACAGACTTCTGTTGGTCTGCTACCCGGCCTCTGTTTCGATTGGTGTTTTCGAGGCTTTGCTGAGAAAATCCAACGGCCATGCTCGCCAAAAGCTCTCAAAACAGCCTGAGGCGAAGCCAGTTGTCCTACCCTAAATATGCATAGGGTCATGCGCAACCTGAAAAAGGTGGCAGAAAGGCACAAAGTGCCTGTCGTGTTTTCCGCTCCACACAAACTCGGTCGCCTATGTGTGCAAATTTCTGGTAAGCCCCCTCCCCCCCCCTCTTCAGAAAAAAGAAAAAGTGCGAGAAGAAGCACGCTAAGCGATATGTGCCCTGTGACGTTGGAGCGGTGTACGAAATACCGCTTTCATGCTGCGAGGCCAATATCGGCCAGACGGGCACATGTGTCAATGATATATATGGCACGCGAGCACAGTTCGTCACTACACCAAAATACGGGCGCGCATTTACCAGCGCATTGTGATCAGTGCAGGCCATTCAGTCCTTTGCAGTCTAAATGCAGACCGTTCTTAAAGGAGATTACTATTCTGGGCCAAAGTGAAAACACAATGGTCAGGGAGCTTTTAGACACCTTTCACATCAACAAGGGGACCAGTGCGTCAGTGAGACATCGATATTACTGCGTGCGAGTAAATTTCGATTTTTGGAAGCTGCTGTATTGCAGTTATCTTACCAGTGTTTTCTCGTTGTGTTTTTGTGCGCATGCTCCGCGAAATTTGTGCGTATATTATGCTAAAAAAATTACTCGGCGATAAAACTCACCCACCAATCAACCAACTCGCCCACACCAAGCGTTTGTGTGTATTTATATGAGACGATGCCTCCAATAAAACTAGAATGCGAGTGCGCGCTTGTGTTTGTCGTCTTTCCGTTGTCCTTCTTCAATCGCGCTAAGTTTTACCAAATATGCATTAACTTGCCCAACAGTGTGTTCTACTTACTTTATGAGCCGTCCGATGCAGCAACCGGAGACACGCCATGGATGCGGTTGCTGGTGCTCTTTAGCAGTTGTTTCCTTTGCATCGCAAAGTAAACACCTTATATGCAGTGCCACCTTTTTTTCCTTCCTGCGGCAAACATAATTCCAAACGAGAGCCCAACAGCAAGAAAAACAATTTTAAGGGCACGTTTCTCAACATATTTGCCACGGGAAAAGAGAGAAGCAAATGTGATTGGCTACCCGCCGCGGTGGCTCAGTGGCTAAAGGCCCAACCACATGCAGCGTATTTTCGGCGTCGCGCCAGCGTCAGCGTCGTTCGGCGTCGACGAGCGTCAGCGCGCGCGCCAAAATGCATGGCGACGCGGGCTGACGCTTCGGCGACGCCGATATCTACGCTGGCCAGATATCGGCGCGAGCGGCGGACGCGACGCTGGTGCCAGTTTTCGGTTGTGCCAGTCCGACTCGCTGTTTTAATGGTGGCCGACATGCCGAACATCGACTCTGGGGCATTAATAACTGCAGTCGCAGCCCGCCCCGCTCTATGGCAGGCTAAACACAAAGATAACATGAACAAACCCCGCAAACAGACGTTGTGGCGTTGTGGGATGAAGTGGCAGCAGCCGTGGCGCCTGGTGTTGCGGATGGAGGTAAGGCACTTGTCACTTGCGCTGCAGCCTGTGCGCATAGTTATTGTAACAAGTCGTCATTGTTTTCGTGTGTTTATGCCGTAGAAACCGTGCAGAAAAAATGGAAGTCCCTGCGCGACAAATACCGGCGACTGTTCTCGTGCTGGACGCCGAAAGAAGCGTCGAGCGCGCACGCCGGCGCGTGATTTCGCCGGTCCCATGCGGTTAAGCCCGTTTTCTTTTGAGTCCGACAAGTCGGATCCGACATGTCGGATCCGACTTGTCGGGCCGACACGCGAGTCTGAGTCGGGCGGCCGTTTTCTTTTGCATTTGGGAGCCGGACGCCGCCATCAGTGTCGGGCCAAATGCGTCACTTGAATCGAATATTGTGATTGGTTCGTCCGACCTTATAGTACTTTTTGTTTACGCTCAAACAGCTATTGTGGTCATTTGAGAAAATTTGAGTTTATTTCCCTCAGCATGGCGCGAATGTTGATCTCACTAGACTTAATCAGCCTGCAGCCGTAACGTCTATGTAGACGCAAGCGCATTGGAGAGCTTCCCATAAACCAGTGCATGCCCGGCGATGCTGCAGCTTGGCTCGGGCAGGGTCACTCTGGCTTGGATTATGAAGCGGCGACGGCGCAAAATCTTCCCGTTTTTCCGAATCTCATGCGGCAAGACTGTTCTTTGAAGCATAATCGCTCTCCCAGCAATGTAACATGCGTCCACGTACGTAGCAGCGCTCTATGATTACGCAGAAACAAGCTCTCGACCGTTCAGCGCATCGCATTCTGATACGGTGCGCACGGTCTGTCTATTTGCGTCGTTGCGGCAAATCTTAGCGCTTCTTTCGTCAATTGCAATGAGCACTGGTATTTTAAATTCTGCGACGCAGGGTACAAAATTTTGGTCTGGGAATATCGGCAGGCAGCATAGTTGTTACCTTAACATCATGTCCGCATCTCTTAAACACATATTTACGTACTCATTTTGCGATTACGCGCCTGTGGAACTACGACAGTCAGCGATCGTATTTAGGAACTGGCAAAAACCGGAATAGTTCCACCGACCGTCGCCGCAGTGTTTTCTTTTTTTTTTTTTTTTAATGGCGATGCCGGCTTTGACCTTTGTGTTCTACAACGAGATTACCTTTTCTGGACGACTGTACGAAGGCTCCCATCCAGGTCAACAGTTTTACTAATAACTTCCACAGAAAACACAGCTAGGCACATTTAACGCTTTGCTGCATGTTTCAAGTACATTTGTTTACAGTTAATTATGCTGATTCCGACACTACAGATTTTGTTTGCAAATTAGCACAGGCTTAGAACCTGGTCCGGGGTTTGTAAAAGCACGCGTCCGTACACGTCTGCATGAGCGATTCATACAGCAGAATGGAAGTTTTTTTTTTTTTATCCCTCACAGGAGCAGGCCAGTCCCACCACCTGCACTTACTGGGGGTACCAGCCGTCTGGCCAAATTAATTTCAAAAAATCAATTCACATACTGCCTCCCACCCTCCCCGCTCCTTTCTTGCAGCCTGGGTTACTGCTTGTTCATCGGATTGGAGTGAATAGCTGACACTCCCCTCCCACTTCTAATGGTCCCCATGGTAGTGCCCTTGGTCTTTCCTTTAAATTTTCTGTAATGAATTATTTCCATTGTAAATGAGCCTAGACAGATTTCGCTATATGCTGGCAATTTCACTATTTCTTATAATATCCCCTCGTGGAGTCATGTGTGGGCTACGGGGTTAAAACCGGATGACTGCAGTCTCCCTTCATATCATCAACAAAAAGAGTCCACTCACACTTTTTTACCCTTTTTCAGGAAAACTTGCCCGAAGCTCAGAAATGTACTCGTATAGCTATTGTATAAACTAGCAACTTGAGCTGAAGTCACATATAAAAACCAATGTTTCCTCATTTGGTCATGAAGTCGGTATTATAAAGCATAAACTCACCGATACTCCAGCAAAAGTTAGATTACTTTCGTACCCTACTTTAATTTGATAGAAACTTCAGTATGCCTGCACCGTCTCAGACCCCTATAGAAGAAATAATATCGAATTGGTTGAAAAGGCTCTAAGAAAGGCTGTTGACTTTATTTATTCTAAATATAATTGCACAAATTCTCTTTGTGAGGTCATATAAGCTTATGGGATTCGAATATTAGTCAAGGAGAAAGTTTTTGCATCTTACATTTGTTCACTGTTCAGAATTCTAACTATGGGCACACGGATTCTATTAATGAGCTCGTGCAAACTGGTGCGATTGAAACACTAGGGAAAAAAGAAATCTTAATGCCTTAAATTTTTTGCTGTTGTTATGCTACAAACTTGGCCTAGATACAAGACCAAGACATACTTCAAAATAATATTCATCATTACCATTTTCATTCTTTCACCCGTTCTACACACCGGTTGAAATTTTTTTTCCCACATGTATTATCGACTGGAAAAATACGCCTGAACATATGTCTTAATTAATTTGAATACATAGAAGCAAATGTTTAGTTTATTTTAACCTTTTGTTCTTTCTCATTGCTGCCACATGTTGTATCCTGAACTGCTGGTATCTATGATCTTGTTCACACCTTTATGCCCTTCCTTCTTGGGCCTCTGGTTCGCAGTACGCACTTCAATAAAAAATTTAAAAAATTAGTGACAAGGGCAGCTGGAGGTGCTGAAGAAAAATTGGCTTCACACTAATTGCAGAAGACTCACGGCAGAACACGACGTGTATACCCCACACAAAATAAAACTCGCCGATATAATTTTATTTCAAAACAAGACAGCTATGTACAAAAACAGATAGGCCCCAGAGATTTATAGATGCATGAATTAATAAGCCTTAGTTATAAACAAAACTGGCTACGTTTTGTTAAGAGCAGTGATGCCTTAATGAGTTACCAAGATCTAGTTCATTTCCGTAATTTCCACTTATAACGCGGTCTTCTGTTTTGAAATGAAGCCTCTTTCGGCCAAAGTTAGGCAAGTAAAGGGACAACAAAATGAGTTCCTTTGTTTAATGCTACCAAATGTACTAAGTAATACAGAATTGAAACACACAAAATTAAGTGAACAGCACTACATACAACAATAAGTTAAGTTTATGCAGACTTGAAAAAAAAAAAATCAGCACTAGATGACGCTAAACTGCAGCACGGTTTATTGACATTTCATCGATAGGCCCACAACTCGTAATGATCAAGTAGTTCCATGCATGTTGAACCCTTTCATTTTGCACCATTCATATTTTTCTTCTCCTGGGTTCCTTAAATATAAATTGATACTTGAGCATCATCACATACACTATGTTCTTGCAATCAGTAAAAATTCTATGCACTCAACACCAATACAATAGCTTTAATTGTACACCAATACAATAGCTTTAGTTCACTTTAATGCAGACCAGCGATGTTAGCCGAGCCGTCGGGCTGGCTTGCTACGCTAAATGAGAGAAGAAAAACAAACAAACAAAATAAAACGTGAAGACAAAAAGATGTCTTTTGATGCGGCCAAAATTTTCAATGACAAAACTTTGTCCAGTTCTGTGCTCCGAAGAAACTCCAAAGGAGCTTTGATTGCACGTGCAGCCTGACTAGGACCCGACAATAAAGGCAAAAAGCAAAAATGCTCATGTCGAGATTTTGGCATATTTTAAAGATATTTAGGAGGTCAAAATAAATCCAGAATACTTTAATACGGCGCGCCTCATAGTCCAAGTGTAGCTTTGGTGCATTAAACCCCATAATCAATCAAATCAATGTAACCAGTTGAGAGGTAGAAAACACAGTTCATTTGCAGCGCCTTGCTTTATCTTTTTGCAAAAACACATGCCCGCTGCCAATAAAGCTGCAAGTTACTATGATGCCAATACCATCAAAGTACTCCTCATAAAATCAAACGCTCTTACAATCACAGCTAAAACAGTCAGCTTCCGACCGTTCTAGTGCCCTTTTCCACTTCTCCCTACGCTTGGCGCCAGACAGAAGACAAAAGTGCTACACCCGTTCATTTGTGCCTCTGCACCTGGAATGGCAGGTCGACACACAGCCCAATCTAGGCATTCTCGAGCTCAGGACACCTGTCGGTTACTTTATGCACAAAGCGCAAGCACATGAGCTTAGTGCAACAGGGATGGTGTAGTGGAAGAACCACGTAAGGCAGACCGAGGTCATTGCTGCATGAAATGGGGCTGAAAGCTGTAATTGCGCGGGAGCCTCAAAGTTATAGAACGTCGACCAATCTAGAGCCTTTGTCCGTAGCGCACTGTCAGCATGACTGCTACAGTTCACAAAAGTGATTCAGTTCTGAAAAGTTTTTTTGTAGCAATCGCACAAGAGTTCTTTTCGCTGTTTCGTGTTGGGTTGCATGCTGCGTGCAGTAGCACAAGAAATGACACATGTTCTCTTTCATAGAGTAAGGGCGTTCTGCATTCTGCAGCCCGTCCAGCCTCTGCATAAGCGTTTTGGAAGAGGGTGTTCACTTTGTGGAGTGATTTTTTTAGTTTATTTTTTGATCTTCTGCTGTTGAATGAAGCTAGACCCTCAAGCAGGTGGACAAAAGGCTGAAAGTTGGTACACATAAAAACTGAGTGGAAGAAAAATGAGAAGTGAGCAAATGGTGTGTTAAAGCCAGGAAAACCTCGATGTCATTAGCAATGGTCTTGACCGCCACCGCCTTTGACAGTTCTGAAACCTCTACCAGTTGGTATACAGTTGTTCATTTATTTTTAAGCGTGATAGTATGACCGCGTGTTAAGCTTTTTTGCACAACTTCAGCGTCATGCAAAAAGTAAACGAAAGAGGGCATGCCATGCAGTGAAGCTAGAAAATTTGAATGTCATGCGGCAAAGCCAACTTTTACTGCTCAATTATTCCCAAATTTTCAATACTCGAAAACATTCAGCACTTTGAATGATAAAAGTGCACTGCAAATCGAATAGCAAACAGCATTCGCAAAGTGTTTGAAATTTCAGAAATTTCCACGCCTCTATTGTATTTTTCTGTGTTTGGCGGGACCATCAAATAAACGGATGGACATTAGAAGAAGGCGGTTCCTTGGAAGCCAATGTCACTATACCACTTTATAAGGCACTTTCTAAACTCCCCAGAATTGTGTCAGGACTACCGACGCTGTGATCAGAAACTACGACCAGCTAGGGATAGCAAAACTTACGGACAGTACGAGTGAAGCTGATGCCGTTTACTACATGCTGCACTAGGCTGTTGCACGTTACTCTCCCAGGCTTCAGGTGGTTTTTGACGTTTCATCGCACAGTAACTCACCGAAATATTTCAACAACTTTGAAAGTGGACTGAACCTGACCTCCGATTTAGTCAGTCTATCGGTGTATGCAATGGGCTTTCGAATGCGTGGTGGTGCTATTTGCTTAGCTGCACCGATGCCATCTGCACGGTTGCATTTTGCCGCATGGGCCGCGGCGTTCCTGATGTGAAATGTGGTTCGCAGTGTGGTGTTGGCAAGAACGTTCATGTGGACAGCGTTTTTTTTTTTTTCGAGCGATTTGTGGATTTGCGAATGCCTTGTTACAAGTAGTAGTCAGCATTGTTTTTACGTCGAAATTCCAAACTGTGCTGTGCACACTTGCTACAACCGAAGATCCGAAGCAGGCCGCATGGCAAAAGCAAGCGTGTCGCTTTTTTTTTTTTTTTTTTTGCTGCTTCGGAGCCAAGGATAGAGCAACGCTTGACGACAGTCCGCCTTCATGCGACGAATTTACAATGAAGTTATCGATAATGGGACTAATCAGTACTGAATCTGTTGCACCTGTTTCGTTCCAAGTGGAAACGACGGGCCTTGAAGCTTTCACCTCGCACTTTGTCACATGCTTGAAACATTGCGCAGTGCTCTCTGCACCGCTGTCCGCACCTGTCTAACCGTTGGACAGGCGCTGATAACGTAGTCCGCTTTGCACTATCTCCGTGTGATCCCCATGCATTGATTTTCTTATTTTTGGGTTGCTTCAAAGGACCGTGTCTCGAGTTAGGAAAATTTTTCCACCCAAAGCTGCAACGAGGCACTGGCTTTACTGAGCCACCCAGGCATGCTGCGCGCTTCTTGGGGAGTGCGAGAGACGGTGAGGTGCTCTGGCAACAGTGTTATGGTGTGTTGAACGTATGACTGACGTCTACCTAAACTCCCAATGATGGTGAGCAATTACGCAGAGGTTCTGGGTGGAAGCAATCGCGACGTATGTATATAAAATTAGGTGCAGCCACGTCGACAAAGATTCGACCGATAGTTTTCAAGTGCTTTTTTTTTTATGTAGACGAGGTGGAAATTATAAGCAAAACAAGATTATGGAACACGCTTTGAATACTGCAAAAACAGCGCAGAGACAAGCGATAAACCATATTGCTCTAGTTTGCCAATCCATAAGTCTTCATCTCTGCGCTGTTCTTGAAGTAGTCAAATTGTATAGCCAACGTCAAGCTTTAGTGCATAAGCACAGAACGCACTTGGTCATTAAAGAGCACTCGAAGACGACAAAAGAGTTGGATGCCCACAATTACCTGAAAAAAGGTTGCATTTCATGTACACGTATTCACCTAAAAACACTGGAAGTAGACAAGGCTGCGGCTGGATGCACAGTCGGGTTAGCCTCATTGATAAAGTATGCCGGCTGCCTTAACACATCGTGTTACAAGCATGTGCAAGGTATGAGGTGAAAGCTTTGACGGCCGTCGTCTCCACCTGAAATAAAATGGGCACGCCTGATTCGGTACTGATTAAACCCATCATCGATAGCTTCTTTGCGAATTCGTTGCCTGAAGTCAGATCGTCTTCAAGCACTGCTCTAGCTACCGCTTCAAAACAGAAAAAAAAAGCGAAACGCTTGCTTTTGTTGTGCGGCCTGCTTTCGGATCTGCGGTTGCAGAAGTGTGCACGGCACAGTCCGAAATTTCAAAACAAAAACAATGCTGACTACTCCTTGTGACAAGGCATTCGCAAACCCACGAATCACGCAGAAAAAAACACTGCCCACGCGAACGTTCTTACCAACACCACGCCGCAAACCACGTTTTGCATCGGGAAACATGCTGCCTGCACGGCAGAATGCAACTGTGGATATGGTGTCGGGGCCGTCGTGTAGGTAGCATTGCTGCACGGCCAAAAGCCCAGTGCATACACCCTATTGCTGAACTCCCGAAGACACCAAGTGGCGCAAGGGTCGGATATCAAACAAACATTTTTAAAGGTTGGCATAAAACCGGTGGACAAAGATCCATTGCGTTTCCTGTGGTTTCAAGCAATACCAAAACCGGGTGTACCACTTTCACCAGTTTTGACTTGCTGTATGACCCGCATCCCTTTCAGAGTGATGGCTAACCCATTTCTACTTCCCAAAATGCTTCAACACCACTTAAACAAAGAGCAGTACCCTCAAACTGTGAGACATACACGGATGACGTGCTCACAGGAGCCGGAAGCGAGAAAGCTGCCGTGAAGCTGTACAAAAATGCCACTGAAATGTTTGAAACAGTAAAATGCTATTCCAGTGATTTCAACGTGACTCCCAGGCTACCATGCATCTCGGTTATTTGTCGGGTGTGCTGAAGGTTTTGCGACGTACGTGGGACCCATGTGCCATTCTCTCTATGTATGGATTGTATTCATGGCATAGAACCATTCACAAATTGGCCCATGCTACAAACAACGGCGTGGATATGTGACCCACTAGGGCGCAACGTGAAAACTTGGAAGTGTTGGTAAGCATGTTGAACCCTAGCGTAAACGACATGACAAAGCAGCGCTTCGTGTGTCCTGTTGCTATCGTACTGCGTCTTGTCATTTGCGCTGAGGTTCAACATGAACCACTAAGAAGGGAGGGGTAGGGGGGGGGGGGGGGCTTTCTTTTTTCATTGTCCATGCCAAGGTCCTGTTCCACGAAGTGTGGCGTAAAAACATCGACTTCAACACGCTACCTACCAACAGCACGGCGGCCTGGAAGGTAGCTAGACGGACTCCCTATCTCCCTGAGGTTCAAGTACCCCGGTACTACAGGTCGCAAACAAATGGAGGGAGGACGGACTGCTTTCACATTTCTGCTGATACCCGTCCAATGCCATATGAGGCAGTTGCCTACCTCACCCTGGAGGGTGAAAACGGTACAAGATCGACAACTCTGGTAAGCAAACAAAGGGTTGCACCAGGCAAGGAAATTACACTGGCGAGACTGGAACTGATGGCATGCCCGCTCGCTGGTCGATTGTGTGGCTATATTTTGGAAGCCCTCAAGCAACAGCCATCAAACATCTACCTACGGACAGATTCAACAACAGCACTCTATTGGATTCATGAAGATGTTGGCCGCTGGAAGCAGTTCACACGCAACTGAGTCACCAAAATTCAACGCCTCGCGAACAAGTGCGTATGTAGACATTATCCGGGAAGAGAAAATCTAGCTCGCGACATCCCAGCCATGCAACTGGCCAAAAACGCACTGTAGCGGAGCAAAGCACTGTAGATTTGTCCCGCATGCATATTGGGAATGAGTGGTTCCGAAAGCGACATACGATGAAATCGAACTAGGGGAAAGGAAGAAAACAAGATCATTGCCAGCGGCAACATCGCCACCTACTGAGTCGGGCGTGATCGATCTGGAACACTACGGCAAAATCTTAAAGCTAATCAGAGTCACAGCTCGGGTTTTTCAGTTCATCGCTAGAACCAAACAACAAAGCAGCAAATTGGGACCCCTCATATCCGACGAGCTTAATCAAGCTGAACGATACTGGATATGTTGGGAGCAAAAAGAGATTCTCAAAAGAAGTCACGTGTGCCACCCACGGAACACGAATTACCCCCAACTCCGCTTTAAGAATGTTCACTGATGATTGACAGTGCTGGCATCTTAAGAGTTCAGGGAAGACCACAACATAGCCAACTTTGGTGTGGCTTAAAGCAAACAACTATAACAAAAGCGTAAATGGGCATTTGAAAAGGTTTATGATAGAAACCATTTTGTGAACCCGGTGTGTAAACACTACTCACGGGAATATGTCATGACTGCATGATTACATTACAATAACCATGTGCTTCATTAGTAAAGGTAATTTTTCGGATAGTGGTGCATGGAAGCTTTACCTAGCGCATATATGCGGCATACGTAAACAAGCAACAGCTGCAAGTGAAATGACCCCGAAGACTAGTCCCAAACGGAAACAGCATCTCGCATGAAAGCACAGCCTGGACACACACTGCAGTTGCTGCACAAAGCACACTTGCCACCACATCACGCGGCCACTAGAATAGGCGAACTAGCGGAGCACTCACGACGCTGGTTTGGGAACGCTGCAGTCCACCAGCGGCACTAAAGCACTGGGAACACCCTCACATTTCAAAACGCACAAACACCGCCACACATCGCTACCAACTGCGCAGATATACAGCGGGAAAGTTATGTAAAAGGTGCACCCCTCGGATGCGATGTGTTTCTTGCAGTATCGGAGCTAGCGGCGCCGCAGCTTCACAGACACACATTCAACTCCGGGAGAACTGCGACGCACCACACACGGCTGATCGCGAGAGCCGAACTTCGACACATCAAACAGATAACAGCACGGCGTACACACTTGATATGAAAAATTTGCACTGTACACAAGCGCTGACCGCCACTGCGCGTTGCTTTCACTCACAGTGACCATATTTTGAACGTTATCGATGATCCAAGCGTGGAGACAGACCTTGACAGCTCGGAGCGCACGAGAGCGGGGCCACGATGAATTTAGACTTATCAATCGTCTCGCGCTAGCCATGAGCGCGACGAGCGTATCTCTACACACTTGATAGAGAACGAAAACACGGCGCACCACTCTGCAGACGCTGGTACTGGTGCCTTTTCTGCTTCGGCTCCACACAAAGCGCGAACGTTTGAAATAGACGAACGATAAACGCGTATCGCAGTACCGACTCAGGACCGGGGTGGTCTGTCGTAACTTCTGCAAGTCGTTGTAGTTGTTGATATCACAATCAAGTTGTGCGACGTACACCGTCCCCGCAGCTCGCCGCCGCCATGTTGCCGAAGGCCGATGGGCGGAGCCAACTCCAGCCGGACGGCCCAGCCGGACGGCTCCAGCCGGACAATTCGCTCGCCGAGCGAATTCGACCTCGGCGTCCAACTTGGCCCGACAGGGCCCCCCCGACAGAGCACGACAGGCCCAGCCGGACCATGTTGTGCTCTGTCGGACTCAAAAGAAAACGGGCTTTACTCGCCCTCTCCTGCGGGCGCGCGCGTTGACGCCGAACGACGCTGACGCTCGCGCGACGCCGAAAATACGCTGCATGTGGTTGGGCCTTGTGCTGCTGAGCACGAGGTCGCGGGTTAGATTCCCGGTCGCGGGGGCCACTTTTAAATGCAGAGTATTTCTTTAACTCACAATGTCACCCGTCCGTTGGCGATCGGCGTCCGCAGCCAGCCAGCACGTGCGCCCTCCCCCCCCCCTCCCCCCTTCCCGCTCATCCTCGCTCTCAACAACAGGTGCGGGCGCGCATGCGCGTGCTCCGGCGCTGAAGGAGGCGTTGCAGCAGCAGGTGCTACGTCATCTCCCTCTACTGCGAGCGCTACGAATATGGAGAGTTTTAGCTAACCGTCTTCGACGGTCCGCTCCGGCATCGCCGGCACACTCAGCGCAACCGGAGCCAATGCCGTTCGCAGCCACGCGCGCCACGCATGCGCAATGGCGCTCCCGCTTGCTTTCGGAGCGGAGCGGACCGTGAAAAACGGTCAGCTAAAACTCTCTATCGGCGCGGCTCCGTCCATTCTACTCCTGCGCTCTGTTCTGCTTACTCTCGAGTTTGGTCGGCGTCGAAGTTCATAAGCGATGGAAGCAACACCTTCAACCAGTACCGCGACGCCAACCCCTATTCCCGGACGCCTTGACCGTCCACTTCAGCGACCACAAGGCGGTCGTCCTCCACGTGCACTGAAGCGACGACGACTAGCTACTACTACTACAACGATTCCAAGGCATTCCTCCCCCGAGTGCCCACGGAGAGGGACCCGACTAAATCCAGAGGCATTCCCCACCGTCAACGCGCGCAAGCAACACGCCTCCACGACTGCCCTCCCGAGGGGGATAATAAGAAAAGAAAAGAAAAGAAAGAAAAGAGTTATAATAAAGATCCAACCGATTGCCCCGCAGAGAGGGTGGGGTGCAAACGATGGCAATAAATAACACGTTACGTACCTACGTCTCTCGTCTCTCTCTCTCTCTCTCTCTCTCTCTCTCTCTCTCTCTCTCTCTCTCTCTCGTCTCGCAACCAAACTACCCAACCCCTACGACAACAACAACTGCAACTACCACCGCCAGCTACCACAACCTACGCCACGTGACCACCCCCAATGTTCTGCGTTTACTCGTGTCCCTAGCGCGGGGGCATGCGACGGAGGTTTTCTGATGGAGGCGAAAAGCAACAACGCCCGTGTGTACGAGATTTCGGCGCACGTTAAAGATCCCCAGGTGGTGAAAATTAATCCGGAGCCCTCCACCACTACGGCGCGCCTCATCGCCTGCTTACAAGTGGAAATTTGAGCGCAAAAATTCGACAAAGACACAGAAAGACCAGACAGGACTAGCGCTAGTCCCGTCTGGTCTTTCTGTGTCTTTGTCGCATTTTTGCGCTCAAATTTCCACTTGTAAAAATGAACCAACTAGCCCAAAAACAAGTTCTATTAACTCATCGCCTGCGTTGCGTCGGCGCGTTAAACCCTACAATCAATCAAAGGTGATTGGCTTCTAAGCTGCTACTCTGTGAACGCCTACTTCGGTGTTACTTCTGTGTTGCATTGGTGTTCATTGCGCCGAGAAGCAGCGCCGTTTCACACATCATGGTGTTTTGCAACGTCATTTTTTGTGGAAAAGGCCCCTTGCTCATAGCTGCATACATGTGTTCACGAAATTCAATACATGTGAGCGTAGTTGTCAACAGCCACCGTTATCAAGAGCCTCCGTTATCGCGGGTGAAGGCACCTTCGCCTACAAAAGAAGGCATCTTCAGCAGTGTCGTGATAACAAAATAGGCGAAAAAAATAGCGGTTCGTTTAAGTGGCCAAGACCACAAGATGTCGGTGGGGGATCTGATACCCGTGGCCGATAAGATCATAACTCAAAAAGGAACGGGGATACCGATACGCCCGTTATGGTTATCTTTTTGTTCGCCTTATCGTATCGCTTGGCTCTATAAGCGGCCCAGCAACAATTCTGATAAGCGTTTTCCCTCTATCCTTCGTACCTGGAAGCACTTGAACGGCCGGTCCGCACGCGCTCGCAGGCAGGGCGCGCGTCCAGGCCGGCCTAGGCCGCGCGAACGCTGCAGTTATCGCCAACAGAGAGCGGCACTGGGTGATTTGCTCGACGCAGGAGGTACGTCTTTCCGTTTCTGTGCTGATTTTGTTGCGATTTTTTCTAAGTGGCTCTTGATTATCGTTATTGCTGCAACAGAACGATTGATTGTTTGGTTTAACACGCCGAAGCTACACAGGCAATGAATCGCGCCGTAGTGGAGGGCTCCGGATTAATTTTGGTCACCTGGCGATCTTTAACGTGCGCAGATATCTCGAATACACTGGTGTTTACACATTTCACCTACATTAGAAAACCGGCCGTCGCGGCCGAGAATCGATCCTACGTCCTTGGGCTCAGGCAACATTAAGAAAAAATGGCCAAAACATCCAGAACATAGTTCGAGTGAGGTAACTCAGTCGCGTAAACAGTCCAGACAGAAAGAAGAAAATCTTTGGAGCAGGTTTCTAAGTTATCTGATTAGCGTAGAGCAGTAATACGTGACTTGACTAGTTTGTATCTTCTAATTTGAGCACTGAGGCCCTGTTCTAGATTTGGGGAATTCTCCGTGAAATTGCCATGTTATTTTTGTTGGAGACACGTAAGCAATCAGTGACGCCTGTGCGTATAGCTTTGAAGACATGCTGTGCAATTTTATGCTTACATTACAAATATTCCTACCAAATTATTCAACACACTAAGCAAAAGATAAAGAAACACCTACTAGGTATTCTAGTAATGAAGTAGATGTTGAAGCCACACAAAAAAAATCACCGCCACAAGCAGACCAAGGGACGTTGATACAAGTGCGAGCGAATGGCTTGTGTTGAACTAAAGAACATCACGCAATATTTTTTACGTTCCTATTTATTTCAATCGCTTTTAGTACCATAATTGAGCTCTGTGTTTTAATGTTAACTCAGGAGCTGTTTGTTGCATTATCACCGCCTTGGCCGTCACTGCCGCCACGCTATCGTCTGCTGCTATGTCACAAATTTTACAAATTTATGGCGGTTTACAAAAAAAAAAAAAAAAAAAAAAGAGAACGGCCGCGACTAACGGTTGTATGATGCGGGGAGGAAAGCAAAGCGCCCCGCCTGATAACAACTGAGCATGCTGATACCGCGGTTTTATTCATTCGTCAAGCTCGAACGGTTTGGATAAAGCAGTCAGTTTTTTCTATTTTTTTCTTGTTTTCGGCCGTTTGACCCACTGGCTTACAAGGAGAAGGGTGAACAAGTGCGATGTGTTTTGTTCTTTAGAACGGAGGTGCACGTACTGACCCTTTGCTTTGCTATCGCACGAAACAATAACTGCTAATTTGATCGCCGTTCGTAAAAACAAAATACGCGACGGTATTTTTATTCTCCGTTATCACTAACTTGGGGGCAGCCAGAATTCTTATTTTTTAATAGCACACAGTTTTAAAGCGGGCCTACTGTGAAACTGGACCTGTTGCAAATTCACGGGGATTTCATGGCGCCGAAAGTCCGTGAATTTTTTGGCCCTATTCCGGGCGACGGCAACCTCCATGTGCAAGCAGTTACGAAAAACTACGCGACTTTTACGCAAGCTAAAGTTGTCATTGCGCGACGATCACGTTCCCTCCAACTGTTTAAAATACGTCACATCTCCTCAGTCAACTACAAAGACGGCGTGGCCTACAAGCAGTATTCTTGTTGAATTGCAAATACAGTCCTATATTGTTATGATAGTCGCATTTCCTTTAGTTTTTCAACACCGGACATGTATTATGCACCTTCAGTGGCGAGAAAAAAAGTTCACTTTATACCTGGGGCCGATAAGCGTCATGAAACATCAAAATGTCGAAAGAACGCACAGCCGTTTTGTCATCGAGAAACACGTGACAAGACAAGCCAGTCAGACAAAGCTTCTGGAAAATTCACTGAGAAATCATGAAGCCGACAATGGGACACCTGAATTTTAATGAAGGTTGAAAAAGACATGCAGGGTTCATATGAGTTCCAGCCTAGTAAAATATCGGCTCAACACGTCAGGGTTATGTATATAGCTGGTCGAGAAATTCCTACTCGCTTACTGAAGCCGAAGGGCGCACTGCAAGCGTAATGAACATGAAATGTAGTGCACTCGCACCGGTATCTGTACAGTGCAGGGTACGCATAAGCTTTTTCCGCCACACTGCTGCTTGATGGCCTAAAAAAGTTTAGTGTCGTTGAAGGTAATCGGTTGAACCATTTGGCATTGCAGTCTTCATGGAGCTAGATGGGCACAGTCAAAGTGTCCTTGCGTTTTGTCTTTCCAGCGTCCCTGTCCCTTTTTGCGCTCAACTCAACATGGTAGTGTCGAAGGGGCTCACCTATAGTGATGCCATATGTGATTCCGCATATAATTAAGCAATGATTAAATACGCAAACCTTGTGAGATCTGCGTGGGGAGCTGACTACAGCGGTGTTTGCAGAAATGGCAATGCAACAGAAAACATATTAACGACACGATTTTGTCGTTGCAGCTACCGCAATGGCCGAGAACAGTCCCTGTGCGCCGGAATGGTTGGAAAACTTTGTGCGCCAGATCTGTGAAGTCCTCCCCGACATTACGCCCCATATGTTGACGACGCTCCTTGAATACCTCGTGTCAGCGGGGGCGCGCTCGGAAGCCGACATCGCGAAGATGAACCCGCGTCGACTAGCCGACGTCATTGGTCGCGAGGATGCGCGACTACACACAGAACACAAATAAGCCGGAATGGGAGTAAATCGCTTGTGTCATAACTCAGTACCAATTCGGAGTTTTCAAAACTCCTTCCAATGGGAGTTTCGCCTTACTCCCATTATTTCGGCAGTTTTTTCAGTAGCATATGGGAGTTTCATTTTACTGCCACTACAATGGGAGTTTCCAGGGGTACCATTGGGAGTGTATTGTTTCCTCCAACAGGGAGTTTTCAGGGGGCGCATTGGGAGCAGTGTTGACCTGCATTCGAGGTTTTTTTTTGTGTGTGTTTTTGTGCGCTTCATATATATATGCGCTGCAGTGGACTTTATTATTGCATTTGGGAGTTCTTAATAAGGGCACAGGCCGCATTTTTATTTTTCATTGGGGATCACGTAATTTCTAGTCTTTTTCCGCTTCAAACGTTGAATGGCCAAACGTGAAAAGTTTGTTTTCTGCACAGTCAATTTATTGCATAAAAATTACATGAATACGATATACGTGTGAACACGTTGATCAGACAACAAAAACACTGAATCAACAAAACACCTACATCGAGAACACAAGGCATCTTGGTAAGAACTTTATTACTACAACACTCCTCAACGAAAAAAATTTAAGCCATTTGCAAACAATGAGGTCAGCATGTCGTCGGTGCGCTGTTTGCTTGCACCTGCCTCCCAAACGCTGACGTTGCCGCACCCCCTGGCACGTTCTTCTGGAAGCCACAGCAGCACATTCATTAGAGGGATAGCAAAACGCTTTAAATCTGCGGTAACAAATACATAAGCATATTGGGCATCTGACCTGAAAAAAAAAAAAAGAAACGGCACTGTAAAGACGCTGAACTTGTCACTCTTGTGTCCAACTTTCCGTAATGTCTGAATGTTTGTTTAAAGCTACGCAAAATTTCACTTCTGTCCGAGACACCTGCGCTCACTAGTTCGTCAAAACGAAGTGTTCTGCTGTTCAAAAAGGTGCGCGACCCTTGTGGCGACCAACTTCTCAAAATGCTTCCTTTCCCTCTTTTCCTTGCGTGTAGTGTTCTGGGAACGAGCTTCAGGTTTTACCCCCCGCACTGCCCCTCTCTCCCCTCACCGAAAGTTAAGGAAAAATTTCGGTCGGTGTGACACCTGCGCGTGCCCCCCTTCAAAAAAAAAAAATAATAATAAAATAAGCAGTCGTCTGTCGACTCTACAGAATGCTCCCTCGAATGGCGTTTGATGGTTATAGTTACACGCGCCTAGCGTACGGAGAGCTCCCACGGGGCCCCGACCTTCTCCCTTTCCAGTGAAAGCAATTAATCGCAGGCGGCACGCGGCAGTCACCCTCCTCGTAGCAGGCGCGGCTGGCACCACACCTACTTCTCAAGAAAAGCGGTCACCTCGCTTCCAGTAAGCCACAGACATAGCCTAACAAAACACCTAACAGCCGTCCAGAGTTCGGACAGTTTTCATTCTGCTTGCGAGTGTGAATGAGTGAGTGTTCTGCTCGAGACCCGCGCAAATACGCATTGCTTTCACACCGTTCGGCCTCCCCAACGACGTTCCGGGCATGGTGCCGTCTTTCACGCACAACGCTCACCTCCAGTGGTGGGGAATCGCCCGTGTAGTGGCGCGGGAAACACGTTGAGTTTATTTGAGGCTAGAAGGGGCACAAGTCTCCCAAAATGTTGCGTACAATAAAAAACGTGAAAATCTTACCTTCAACCACATCGCAGAGGCACAACCACGTTGTTTTTAACGAGCCACTCTCAGCGATCACTTCATTTAGGCCTCGCGTCGGCTCGCTGGCGCATTCCGTCGGCTCGAAGGTCGGTGACACGGAGGCGACGTTGCAGTCCGTCGCACGTCAGTCCAGGCTGGTTCCACAATGTTCGCAACGAGCTTCGGTTGTTGGGAAGCACTTCACATCCGTTCGTCCGGCCGCAAGTTCACACTGGCAATAAATTTTCGGGGACGCTGGAGCTCACACGACACACGACACCAACTGGCAGCCATTTTGTAAGGACGCGTAGAGGAGGAAGGGGTGAAGGAGGAGGAGAAGGAAATGGAGGTGGCGTGGGAGTTTTTAATACTCCCATTAGGACAAACGCAGTAATCACAGCCAGATACTGCGTTTTGTGAAGAGGTACAACCGTGGTAAATGCGCTTATTTACGACGGCTTGTGGCCCCCGGTGTAAACTGGCAGTTTTTCCACCATCATACTACCACACGTGGGAGCAGGCCGCCTGTCGTGAGGAGTTTAAAAGACGTATTCCAGCCAAGAAACTCCCATTCAGGCTAACTTGTGTTTTGTGTGTACTGCTGCTACACTTTAAAATGCGAAGTAAGTGTTACAGAATTTGGGCCCTCCTGAAGTCCATCTTTCCGTGTGTTTCCCACCTTGTCCACACTCTAAAAAAATGTGGCATTCACTAACAGAACACTGACAAATTACGTGTCCCAGTATACACTAGTGGCTTAGCAAAGGCAGGTAGTAAATGCAGCACTAGGGGGGGTTACTAACTGAGGCAGGCAGTAAGCACCACTGCCTTCACTACTAAAGTCCTTGCGATAACACCCTTTTCGGCTACATGCGTTTACTAATTGGCCATGCATAACCTAGTCCTAAGAACGACATAAATCTAGTGTATACTACCTCCTACACAGAAAACTAAAGTAATGATCAATAATTTTGGGAAAGTACAGCGGTTTGAGAAAGGTGGCGACGCAGTGGAAGTGGAGCGAATATATTTACTGAGGCCAAGTTCTGACCCCGTGTCCAAACCATGGGGCGTAGATAATTAGAAGGATAAGAATGGGGTGGAGTGCTTTCGTAAGGTATTCTCAGATAATGAATTGCAGCCTACCATTGTTCGTGAAGAAGAAAGTGTATGACAGCTGCATCTTACCGGTTCTCACCTACGGGGCAGAAACTTGAAGGCTCTCTAAGAGGGTTCTACTTAAATTAAGGGCGACCCAGCGAGCAATGGAACGGAAGATGGCAGGAGTAACATTAAGGGACAAGAAGAGAGCGGAGTGGGTCAGGGAACAAACGCGTGTTAAGGGCATATTAGTAAAGATTAAGAAGAAATGGACGTGGGCAGGTCATGTAATACGAACGCAAGATAACCGTTCGTCATTAAGGGTAACAGAGCGGATCCCTATAGAAGGCAAGTGTGGCAGGGGACGGCAGAAAGTTAGATGGGCAGATGCGATTAGGAAGCTTGCGGGAATAAATTGGTCGCAGTTAGCGCAGGACCGGGATAATTGGAGATTAATGGAAGATGCCTTTGCCTTGCAGTGGACGTAGACAGGCTGGTGATGATGACTTCCTACACCCAGTTAATTTCCTAACAATGCAGTTGCTAGTGGCAGAGCCTACGAGCCGTACGTACGAGAGGTCCGTACGTACGAGAAGGCCTTACGAACCTACGAGAGGTTCGTAAGGCCGTTACTACCCGTTTACGCCCAGTTTTATTGAAAGCGGGCCGTCATGTCCCAAGTAGAAACGTTGCACTTGTCCTCTGCTAGGCTCATGAACAGGCTCAAAAGTTTTGATTGATTGATTACGAGGTTTAACGTGAAGAGGTGTACCGTAGTGGAGGGCTCCAGATTAATTTTGGCCACCTGGGGATCTTTAACGTGCACCGAAATATCGAACACACGGGCCGCCGCTGACGCGAAACGAAGTCTGAAAAGTTTTGTGGCTGCAAGAAAAGTGCGATATTTATTATGAAAAGATATTTAAAGTTGCTTTATCAAAATAATTGGGAAGCTCCGAGAGACTTATGTGTCAGGAATTATTAAGAAGTGTTATGCAAAATGAACCAGAAAGAGAAATGTCACCTTTTTTTGTTGATTTTGGCTTCAAACGCGAAAAAAAGCCGTATGGCTAGCCAAGCCAAGTAGCAGAGGCACGGTGCTAGCTGGTATGGCGGTGGCCACGACGACACGCGATTGCAGTGACAGTTCTATTTCTAGTATACATTAGTATGAAACTCTAGGAATTAGGAAAGACATCGTCTCGTACCCCACGCGTGGTACAAAACACGCCTCTCTCGCGGTGGGTACTGCCCCATGTGACGTTATAGTTAAGTCATAATAATAATAATTGCAGTTACTTTGCGTAGTGTTGTACGAAATATACATTTTTATTTGCAACACAAATTAACCCGCTATTCATCTGCATTTTTGTTCTTGCGGGAGCAGCCGGCGCTGCTGCTGCTGCTGCAGCCGTATGTCGTGTATCTTAAAGTGGGACGAAGCCTTGATTTTCTCAGTCCGACAACGTAGATAAGCCGGAGTTCATAATGGGCCTCCTCGATTTACCAGTCCTGGACGGTCCGCAGGCCGTCCAAGGTTTGCCCTCGGACCGGAAGCCTCATAGGAATACACGGCAAAATCGACCGCCGGATGGCGTCTCGGGCAGTCCTCGGACGATCCAGGACTGATAATCGAGGACGCCCAATGTTAGAAGCACTACCTAAAAACGTGAGAACTCTGCTTGTGTTTAAGTATCGCGTGGGGACCAAGCCAGCCTTTCCAGAGGGTAGCAAAATAACCGCTCTCGAGTAATGTTGACCTGTGGCCGCTTGATGTGCGCCGATGGTACCTGCGTACAATTTAAGCGTACGCTAGACGACACTGCACAGCCGACTGGCTCCGTTCGAACAACCTGCGTTTCACGCAAGAAAATACACAGTCCGAGCGTAATTCTGTGAAATGTCCGATGCATGGCATCGTGGCGGCACCTGCTATCAACCGTTTGCACCACGGCAAGTTGAGAATGCTTACATGGGTGGCCTGAATTTGCGGTGTGTGTTCTAGAAATGAAGACACCTCAGCAGCGCCAAAAGGTAGACGGAATGTACAGTACTCAGGACGAAAGCTAGACGCGGCAACTGTTTTTTACTGGGAACAAGGGCGCATTACAATTACAAACAACTGCACCAAAAATAACTACGAAATGTAATCTCGGGCGTCCCCACACATGTACCGCGTACGACCCACTACAGTAGATGTTCCCTTCAGGAATATTAGCAACGAAGACGATAGAAAATTGGGCAGTTATTTTAGAGAGAACGAAATTGTAGTTTAAAATTTGTTTGACACCCAGGATACGTTTTGTGAGTAGAAACGTCTTGTGAGTATGCCCCACAAGCGTCATAAATGCATGATATTCAGCGCTTGAAAAGACTTTCTAGAAGCAACTATTGACGCTGTTGTTGACAGCCATGCCACTACAATAAAATGCGGCTAAAATACACCTGCGACACAACAGATGCTGGAAGAGTCAGACCAGTCTCTTATGTGCCGTTTCCCAGAACGTGGCAGGGTAGTTTCTGTCATGCATTCAGCTCTTCACGTTGGCACATACATGATTCTACTACAAATTAGGACCTGGGTCCTTAAAAAGGTATGCTGGCATAACTTTCACCTCTCGCTGTATATCCTGCGGTGTATGCTATGTTGGCCAGTATTTACTCAGTCCCTTCATGCAAAGGAACTTCAGGACACCCAGACAATAGGGTCTGAGAAGAAGCTGTATAGGCGTTAACAGGAAGGGTAAACACTTGGCGGACCACCGGGTCTAATACACATACATGCACTCCAGCATATGAAAACCCATGGGTTCTGCGCGGGCTCAATAGTAAACGTCAAAGAGAATCTTAAGATGTGCCTGGGGCGTGAAAGCATCTACGGATTGTTTGTCCATGGGTATAAGAAGCAAGCACGCTGCAGATGTAATTGATAGGCAAACGTCAAGGTGGTCATGGGGCGAGTTTAACAAAAAGAAATAGTGAAAAATATCCCAATTTCAAAATACATTGATGTAATGTGGGCAGGAGTGCCGTGATATCGACATTAACTATAAACAGTTATTAGTATGTTAACTGTACGTTAACACTCAAGTGATATGATCAAATGGAACTGGAGGCCCTATTGCAATCGCCCAGTTATGTTTCTTTGCGGTGGATTAGGTAGGTGGCCCAAGGTGGCTTTGGTGTCAGAAAAAAAGAAAACTTTTCTTGGCTCCTCTGCAGCGCTTTGTAGTCAAGCGAAAAGATCGCTTGGTGGTTTAGCTTTCCTGCAGGACTTTAACGTAGTGCAAGAAGGTATCATTTCCTTGTTCCTTTTTTAAAATGCAGAGCATTTCAGTAACTCACGATGTCACCCGCGTTGACGTCCGTAGTCCGCACCGTCGTTCTCCCTACTATATAAAAAATACTATCCGGCGCCCGGTTTCGATCCCTCGACCCTGCGGGCGGAACGCAATGTACATGGTGCTCTACCCACTGCGCCACAAAGCCGACACAGAATGGGACGCTACGAACGTGCCTTATATCGCTGACTCATTCAAATTACTGCTGACGAGCGCTCTCTCGTCAGCAGTTGCCACAAGTGCAACAACATTAACGTAACGCAAACTACTTAACGTCGTGCGCCCCCGGAAATGCTCTGCATTTGATCGTGCCCCTCGCGAGGGGGATGTTTCACTGCGTCTTCTCTCGGTCGCGGGCCCGGGGCGCCATCTGGCGGAGGCGCGGCACAACTCGTAGCACTTTGAAAAGATGCGGCGCCAGCCAGCTGTGTGTGTGCGTGCCGCACTTGTACAAATGGCGAGTGCATTGGCTGTCCACAGAGCAAAGCATTCGTGCAAGTAAGCCGTTGCAGTCTTTTGTTGTTTCAATGCTGTGTATCTTTGAGAAAAACCCTCGCATTTTGTTTGGAAAGGGAGGCACACACCACAGACTGTGCAGAGAAAGTAAAGGTACTCACTAACTTTTTGCATAGCCACGGAAGTTTTGCAGATCACTTGTCATTGATAAACACCTTGTTTGCTTTCTGGCTGAAGGTGTGAAGTAGGATAGTTGTTACTCTTTGGAAGAAAAAAAAACATAGCGCTAATAAACGTACTAAGTACAAGGAGAGGTGCCGGGATGGACACAGTGTCCATGTGCTGGTAGCTTTCGGTCCGGTTTCTTTCCAATGTTTTAAATGCAGAGCATTTCTGTAACTCACGATGTCACCCGCGTTGACGTCCGTAGTCGGCACCGTCGTTCTCCCTACTATATAAAAAAAGTTAGTGAGTACCTTTACTTTCTCTGCACAGTCTGTGGTGTGTGCCTCCCTTTCCAAACAAAATGCCAGGGTTTTTCTCAAAGATACACAGCATTAAAACAACAAAAGACTGCAACGGCTTACTTGCACGAATGCTTTGCTCTGTGGACAGCCAATGCACTCGCCATTTGTACATGTGCGGCACGCACACACACAGCTGGCTGGCGCCCCATCTTTTCAAAGTGCTACGAGTTGTGTCGCGCCTTCCACAGATGGCGCCACGGGTCCCGCGACCGAGAGAAGGCGCAGTGCAACATCCCCCTCGCGAGGGGCACGATCAAATGCAGAACATTTCTGGGGGCACACGACGTTAAGTAGTTTGCGTTACGTTAATGTTGTTGCACTTGTGGCAACTGCTGACGAGAGAGCGCTCGTCAGCAGTTGCCACAACGAGAGAGTGCTCGTCAGCAGTAATTTGAATGAGTCAATGATATAAGGCGCGTTCGTAGCGTCCCATTCTCTGTCGGCTTTGTGGCGCAGTGGGTAGAGCACCATGTACATTGCGTTCCGCCCGCAGGGTCGAGGGATTGAAACCGGGCGCCGGATAGTATTTTTTTTATATAGTAGGGACAACGACGGTGCGGACTACGGACGTCAACGCGGGTGACATCGTGAGTTACTGAAATGCTCTGCATTTAAAACATTGGAAAGAAACCGGACCGAAAGCTACCAGCACATGCACACAGTGTCCATCCCGGCACCTTTCCTTGTACTTAGTACGTTTATTAGCGCTGTGCTTTTTTTCTTCCAAAGAATAACAACTATCCTACTTCACACCTTCAGCCAGAAAGCAAACAAGGTGTTTATCAATGACAAGTGATCTGCAAAACTTCCGTGGCTATGCAAAAAGTTAGTGAGTACCTTTACTTTCTCTGCACAGTCTGTGGTGTGTGCCTCCCTTTCCAAACAAAATTCCAGGGTTTTTCTCAAAGATACACAGCATTAAAACAACAAAAGACTGCAACGGCTTACTTGCACGAATGCTTTGCTCTGTGGACAGCCAATGCACTCGCCATTTGTACAAGTGCGGCACGCACACACACAGCTGGCTGGCGCCGCATCTTTTCAAAGTGCTACGAGTTGTGCCGCGCCTCCGCCAGATGGCGCCACGGGTCCCGCGACCGAGAGAAGACGCAGTGAAACATCCCCCTCGCGAGGGGCACGATCAAATGCAGAGCATTTCCGGGGGCGCACGACGTTAAGTAGTTTGCGTTACGTTAATGTTGTTGCACTTGTGGCAACTGCTTACGAGAGAGCGCTCGTCAGCAGTAATTTGAATGAGTCATCGATATAAGGCGCGTTCGTAGCGTCGGATTCTGTGTCGGCTTTGTGGTGCAGTGGGTAGAGCACCATGTACATTGCGTTCCGCCCGCAGGGTCGAGGGATCGAAACCGGGCGCCGGATAGTATTTTTTTTATATAGTAGAGAGAACGACGGTGCGGACTACGGAGGCCAACGCGGGTGACATCGTGAGTTACTGAAATGCTCTGCATTTAAAAAAAATACTGGACTTTTTTTTTTGGCAGAGCAGAGCTGGACATTTTTTTTGCTTTCCTTGTTTAATCGCCTCGGTTATGTGACCACCATATGAGAGTTTGTAATTTTAAGAGTGTCTGGTAAACTTTTAGTCTTATCTATTTCGAAATCAAATCACTGCGCCGTTAACGCGTCGAAAGGCATTGTTTAGTTGACATGCCAACCCCATGATTTTATGTAAGCCTTCTACTACCCCCTGCCCCGCAACTTTGAACTGTCTTTTGCGATATGTTTTTAGAATGTTATCTCTGTGAGAGGCGACGCCGAGGTAAGGAACACATCATAATATTATTAGTTATTACTAGTATTATCATTAATGCTTTTTATTAGCTTCGGTGCGGTCACAGAGCTGGTTTGTCCAAGTTAGTTGACGAGCGAGACTGACCGCCATTTGAAGTTAATTAACTGAAGCGCCTAAAAACGAAAGTGGCACAACGCTATGAATCCGGTTGCATGTTTGATATCGTTCTTACTGTTGAGCTGCATGTTTTCCAAACAAATTTGCGCTACATGACCTGCAAACATACACCCCCCCCCCCCCCCCGTCAGCCCTTCTTGAAGATGCAATTTCTTATGGCAGTATAAAATGTTCTGGACACTAAATGCATTCTTTACATCCTTCAAGGTGGTATTTTTTGCGGATGACATATTTTTTCTCTGTTTTCCGTTGAATGGGCAAGTAAGAATTATTTGTCCATGAAGAATGTTGGTGCCGCTATAGCAAAGGCCTGACTGATTTATCACGCATTCGGCTCTAAAAAAGCCGTGGTTCACTCATATTTTTCCTGTTTTCTTTTCTTTTTACTCCACGTTCCGACAAAATTACCCGGTTGGGAGACACCGAAGTACAGGAAGTCAGCAGCACAAAGCTACGATTACGCTGGACGCAAAGGAGGCTGAAGGGTATTCGTGCCAAGCTGCTGATCGTAATTGCGAAATCGGTCAGTCGTCTCAGGTGTACCTACAATAAACAAATTTCAAAATTGCAATCTGGGTGCATACGTGTTGTTCCTTGCCGTCATTTGCTGGCTCCATTCACTGCAAGCCGCTTAACCTTTACGCAATCGAGCATATCGTTAGGCTAGAGCCTATTACAATTTCAGAAACCACAAAACAAAAGTTCCAGGCGTGAAAGTTAACGAATCCTCCCGCATCATATTACAATAGAATTCCCTCAATGTATTCACGGTTATTTATTTATTTATTTATTTATTTATTTATTTATTTATTTATTTGTTTATTTATTTATTTATTTTTATTTATTTATACATACTGTAGCCCCTATTGGGGCTATTGCAGGAGTGGACATATAAATGATCAGGTGATAACAAGCAGGAACAAAAACACGAGCGTATGGCACAAATTTGTGGTTCACAATACTACACAGGATACAGAATGAACAAAGGCAAGACCAAAGAAAGCAAGAGAACGTGGAAATCTCTACTTAACACGCATGTGATATTGCACTCAGAAACTGCTGTAAAGGGAGCCCGCGGGTATCGCCGGGTAGCAAGTTCCAGAGCTCAACAGTGAAAGGAAAAAAACTATACTTAAACAAATCAGTTTTGGGGTGAAATGGCGTAATATTTAGCGCATGTTGACTCCTGGTGTGAACAGAGGGTGGTGTGGCAAACTGCAGATACCTGTGAAGTGACGGCAAGCGCGGCGAATTAATCAGGCTGTACAGGAATTTTAAGTATTCTGAATGGCGCCGAGCAGATAAAGGAGTTAAACCCAGAGGTGCTAAGTTGGACGTAGGCGAGAAATCGCGGTCTCGGCAGATAAAACGGATGGCTTTTTTTGTATGGATTTTAATTTTGCAATGTCGGACGCTTTCTGTGGATTCCACACGACGGAACCGTATTCTAGTAATGGCCGTACTAAAGTTTTAAATGTCAAGACCTTGGTTTCTTTTGGCGCTACACGGAGAACGCGCTGTAAGTAACCTAATCTCTTCAGGGCATTATTATATGTGATATTAATGTGCTTGGACCAGGACATGTTATGAGTGAAATGAAGGCCGAAGTACTTATATTCCATTTTTCTTTCTAAATGACAACCATCGAATGAGTAGGGAAATAGATGAGCGGATGACCGAGTAGAAAATGTCATGCACACAGTTTTTTGCAAATTTACATTCATTTGCCAGGTTTGGCACCAAGTACAAAAACTGGAAAAGGAATTGTTCAGTTTTGCGTGATCCTCAGCAGAAGTAATTTTTTTATAAATCACGCAGTCATCGGCGTATAGCCTAATCTGAGACGTTATGTTACCGGATATGTCATTAATAAATAATAAGAAAAGAAGGGGTCCAAGTACGGAGCCCTGCGGAACACCTGAAGTTACATCAGCGGTAATGGATGCCGTTGAGTTAAAAAGTACATACATCGAGGGGTGCGAGAGAAAACTAGATACCCAATCTACGAGCAGCAGGTTTTTTAATATGTAGTTAAGTTTAAGTAAAAGTTTGGAATGGAGAGCTGTATCGAAAGCTTTCGATAAGTCAATAAAAATAGCATCTACCTGATAACCCGAGTCAATGGATTCAATAACATTATGACTAAATTCGGCAAGTTATGTGATTGTACTAAAACCGCGTCTAAAGCCGTGTTAAACTCGTTTAGAATATTATTAGCTTCCAGGAATTCTACTATGTGTTTGTATATGACGTGCTCTGATATTTTGCATGAGTGAGATGTCAAGGAAATGGGCCTGTAATTAGACGGCGAGGTTTTGCATACGGCTTTAAGAAAGGGGAGCACCTTAGCAAGTTTCCATGATAATGCAACTGCTGCTGTTGCTCGAGATTTTTTGTATACTATCATAAGGTAGCGGCTTGTGCATGAAGCATATCGTACTAAAAAGCTGTTGGGAATATTATCTGGGCCAAGGCTTTTTATAGTGTCTAAGTTAAGTATCAAATTTAGAATGCCTTCTTCAGATAAACATACGTCACCAATTGAGGGTGCAGGGTTGGCCAGTGAAAGGGTAGGTGTTTGCAAATTAGCGATGGTGAAAACAGATTTAAAATAAGAAATAAATGCATTGGCTATTGTGACAGGGTCGCTTGTGGAAACTCCATGAATGTCCATCGTATTTGGTTCCGTTGAACTCGGCAAGATGGAGCTCCAAAATTTTCTTGGATTTGTTACCATCAGGTTTTTCATTGTCACTTGGCAATAGAAATCTTTGGCGGCTTTAGCTTTGGCTCTTAGTTCCTCTTTAAGTTTATTGAACTCATTTAGTGACGGGGAGATCTGACGTCTAGTCGAACGATGTAACCTTTTTACGCGACGTGTCAGTTGTAACAACTCCCTCGTCATCCATGGAAATCGGACATTTTTTTTCTTAGTTTTTATCGGGATAAAGCGGGTGATGCAAGAATGCACAAGATTTTCAAAGAAAGAAACCAAATCGTTAACGTCGCTAGATTTGCTAAGCTGTTCGAAATTTTCAAATGAATCCTCTAGAAATGTCAGGATACTGACGTCATCTGCGCGGTTAAACACGGGTACACGACATAAGAGTGAGACGAAAACGGCTTTATGATCGGAAATCCCTTCAGTGACAAGGCAGTTAAACGTGCTTTCTAAGAATGTTGGGCTAACGAAGACTAAATCGAGAACTGCAGACTCTCTTGTAAATTCTCGAACAATAGTTAGCATACACTAGTAACGCATTTTTAGTAACCCTCCTCTTGAATATACCCTTTATTTTTACTTACTTTGTGTTGAATAAAGCACCATCGAATCGAATCGAATCGAAAATATTAAACGGTATTTTCTGGGCATTCAAAATGCATTACTAGCCCATTTTGTACGTATATAAAAGTGTCTTTTGTGTGCATTTTCAATGAATTTAAAATACATTGAATATATATTTTCGCGGCACCCATAATGCATTTGGGCGACACATTTGGAATACACTTCTAATGTATTTAAAATGCATATGGAATGGGGACACAAAAATGCAAAATAAATACAAAGTTAATACCTGTATTAAAGGGACACTGAAGTGAATTTGTCAAGCTCCCGTTTTTGCTTGCACTGCGTAGACTGGCTCAAATTAGCACACTTTTCATCGTTTATCCGGTTGACAAATCGGTAATTATTTTACAAAGCGCGAAAGAAGAACAACTACCATGCGCGGTTTGCGGCGGCCGCACCAACTAAGGCTGTGACGTTGAGAGGAGGGGCGCCGTGATTGGACGATGCCCAAGGTTAGCAATCACACAAGTTTCGGTTTCGGTTTCGGTTCTGTAAAACATAACCAATGGCTTTGTTGGATGGGCATTCTCAATATCTCAGTAATCATCGTACCGCGCTTCTGCCATGTTGTCGGCTGTAAAATGCACAAGATAAGCCTCCCAGGACGGCTTGTAGTCGTAGCATTCACTAGCCGAGACCTACGCAGTGCATGAACGCCCTCCGCGTACCCGCAGACGCCCAAATGTCATGCGCTTTTCCCCCATACTTGGAGCTTGCCTCCCTCATGCCTGTATCGTAAAAAGCGTGTTCGCACCAGGCCAAGGGTCTGTTCATTCTGGCCTGTGCCCACTGCCTGCAAGCAGTCGGTGCTTATGGCAACAGCACGCCAACGAGAACTCGCTAGCGCGCCAGTGCCAGCCTGCGCGCGTTTTGTGAACTAGTTCGTGTAGCCATGAACGTTGCGGCCCCAAAAAAGGTGAACTCAATATAGAAAACATCGGCGGAAAACAAAAAAGTTAACTTACAAAAAAAAAAAAAAAAAGCACGTACCCGCGGGGATTCGAACTCGTGGCTCGCAAAACATTTACGGTGAATTCCTAGCGCCCCAGACTGCTGGGCTACGGAGCGGGACGCGGAAACCTTGCTAATATAGGGTATATATTGTACAACCGGTTTACACTTTTATTTAGTTTTGGCATTTCAAGCCGCTTAGGTGACTATTTGTTGTACTGCGATCGTGCAGTAAGCGTCGCCCGAGTTTCCACAGTAGCTCACGTCTAGCAATTGCATTTCGTAGACGGAAAAGCGTTCGCAGATGCGTAGTCGTGCTGCTGACCGCTGTGCTTGTTCGCCCAGCGCAAAAAAGTGCTTCCCGCGCCCTAGTTTTACGCTGTACGGTAAAAATATCAGTTGATTTTATTTGCTTAGTACCTATATTGACTTCGCTGACTCTTCTCCCGCCTTCAAGAGGCCTTATATTTTCCTACTGGCGTACCAGTCAGCGAAGCGTCGCATGTGCAGCGCTTGTGTGAAGCGACCTTGACTTCGAGCTAGATACAGTGTACAAATAAACCAAGTAAAGAAAGGCACATTCTTCCATTCACAAACGTGTCCTGGCTTCGTTTCAACTAAGCGAACGAATTGCGACCAAGCAATTTTTTTTTAACCTCCTTGATTGCGACGACCCGCCGGCGGCCGGCGGACGAAACGCTGGGCCGACTGACTCTGTCGGCCGGGGAGCCGTGCAGTAGCGCAGCCGTGGCGCAGCCAATTGCCAGCTCATCCCCTCCTGACGTCACACGAAAACGCCACAGAAAATGGGCGAGCGTAAAGAGAGGAGGACAGCGTTTTCGAATTAGTTTTTCTACTAAATAAAATCGCGTAAACGCGCCTAGAGTGGTCGAAACATGGCCTAGGGACTCCGGACTACAATTTGCGCTAGTAATCCCGCAATGTTTACATATCACTTCAGTGTCCCTTTAAATCCACTCAAAATACATTAAAAGTACGGCTTCTTTTCGCTAAGGGTAGACAAGGGGTAGAATATAGCATATGATTAAATGACTGGTAAATAATAGTGGCCGAGAAGAGAGCAGAGCGGGTGAGGGAACAAACGCGTTTTGAGGATCGACATATTAGTAGAAATTAAGAATAATAAATGAGCCGGGCATGTACTGCGAAGGAAAGATAACCGCTGGTCATTGAGGGTGACAGGGTGGATCCCTAGAGAAGGCAAGTGTGGCAGGGGGCGGCAGAATGTTAGATGGGCAGATGAAATCAGGAAGTTTGCGGGGGCATATTCGTCTCAGTTAGCACAGGGACGAGATAATTGGAGATCTATGGGAGAGGCCTTTGCCCTGCAGTGGGCGTAGACAGGCTGATAACGATGATGATGAAATAATAGTGGCATATCAGGTCTAAGCACCGCCTTCTTTTCTTTCAGAACTCATGAAGGCGCAGTCCCCTACTGTAGGCAACAGGTGAGTTACGAGTTAAAAAAAACTAAAAGCGATGTTTCGGCAGCCCCACGGCAGCCTTGTTCACGAAATGGCTAATGGAAATAGGATTGGCCTCAAGTGGGCTTTAGCACGTGACATAGACCGCGCGCATACATGGTGTGCAGGCTTCACCTGCTCCGATGAAGTGCGTGTGAAGTGGTCTGCATTATGAGCTACTCTACGTTTAACCTCGCGGCCAGGTGCGTCCCCTAACGCGAGGTTTTCCCCCGTCAGTTCTGCGTGCTCGGCGGGGGCATTTGATGTCGGTTTCTTAGTTTTCACATCGTAAGAGTGCTGCTTTAGCGCTTTTTCGAAGCGGCCCGTTTCGCCTGTGTAACAGAGTGCCAGCAAGAAGAAATGGGCTGACATTCTCTTTGTATCTTGCACAAGCGAGGCTCTACGCAGCTACGATGTGCACGTGGCCCACGCGCCATAGAAGCTTCTGTTGCACACGTTGACCCACGTAAAAGATAAGCTCCCGAAAGAAAGATTCCCCGGCGTAGTATACGAGGTTTCTTGTGCAAACTGCAACTTTGTGTACATAGGCAAAACAGGCTGCTTCGAAAAGAGCTTAGAGAAGCACTGTTACGACGTGGAAACCAAGAAAGCGACATCAAAGACCTCGCTGGACCCGCAGAACTTATGAGCTACGAGATATAGACTGGCGAAAGGCTCGCGTAAGCAGCAAACAGAAGAACCTGGCAGCCACGTTAAACTTGGAATCGCTCATAATTCAAGCTTAGAATCACTCAGACACACTTCATCGCAACAGTGAAACCCTGCACGCCATGTATGCGTGCTGTCTCGTCACGTGTTAAAGGTCACTTAAGGCCGGTCCTAGCTTCATTAGCCATTTTTAAAACAAGGCTGCAGGGGCGAAGACGAAACGCCCATCTTAGTTTTTAATGAAGGTAGCCTTGCCTACCTTAGTTTTAATGAAGATAGCCTTTCTTCTTGGGATTAAACGCGAAAATTTTTTCTGTGTGCATGTCTGTCTATCTGTCTGTCCCTCCATTCAGGCAGCCGGCTAAAAGTTACAATACTTGAACAAGAGGTTTATATACGCAGAACCCATTAAAACACCTGGAACAACTGGCATTTGTCATGCATGTTTCCATTATTTAGTGCAAAGAAAACGACGTCAGGCATATTTGAGGCAAAATATATGTACTTAACCAGCTGTTCCCCCGTTTTTCTAGGTAGGAATACATTTTCGGTTGCTTTCTGATATTGTAAGCAAAAAAAATGGCTTTGGAGTAATGAAAAAAAAAAAAAACGACGCGTTCAAAACGGCATAGAAAGGCTCGAGAACGTTGCGATGAAAGCGAGCACAAAAATTTCGACGACCTTCGCAATTGAGATGCGAATACTGAGGAAACAGCGGAACTGGCGGTCGTCGCTAGCTTTTTTTTGCTTTTCTTAGGTCTGCCGTTTTCTTTAGACAAATATGGCTAAAACGCGAGGCTTTCGCTATGCAAAATGAGTAAAATAAAAGCTCACAATCTACCGTCCTAAGTCCAAAATCCAAAACTGCGAAAAGGCCGTTTCAGCTCAGCCAAAGTTGAAAGGCAATGCTCTCGCTACCAGCTCAAAGCAAATGCTGCGAGCCTCGAATGCGAGGGTAGCTCAATCGGACATGTACGCCGGTTTCATAACGCGAGGGACCCGTGTTCGATTGCGACGAGTGGAAGCGTTTTGTCTTGAGGCCCGCACTCCCAACACCTGCTCGTGGCTCCTTGCCTCATCAAAACTTTCCCTCGCACTTCTTGGTGCAGCCATTGAGAATGAAAGACTAATTAGTTTATCTATTGCTTAGCATCCCCCCTATTCACTTTGTGGAGCGTAGTTTTCTGTTAACGATCTCGGCGAATAGAGCTCAAGCTTTAACAGCTCCGCAGTTAAAAGAACAGAACTCCCGCTCAGGCTGTTCCGTGCAGCCGAAGGAACAAAGGATACAGAAAAATATGCGCGCGGTCTCACGAGAAAGCTCGCGAGGAGTGAAACCGCGGGAAAATTGAATTGTATTGAGCAAATCTCCGTTGAATTCGCCACGAGAAGAGCGAGAGAGGAAAAGGAGGAGCGTGAGGGGTGGTAGCGCAGAGCGCAGAACGGGTGGTGAGGAAAAGGCGGAGACGACTATCGTCTTTCGATGACATTTGCAGCGAAGCAAGCAAATACGTCGCCAATTTGTGTTTTATTGATAGGTAGGTGCCTTCTAGCTTCTTCAGTGTGTCCTCTACACAAGAAGAGCATTTGTCAAACCTTGGACTTCAGCCCGCGACCGTATGGCCATCCTTCCCCTACTCGAATGGCAAGTTTGCACGTAATTGTCAGCAGATAATAGGTGCTTGCCATAAAAACGTCGTACTGACGCATCCTCGCACATGCAGTGCTTGGATCGCCATTTCAATCGCTCAATCGCTAGATTACCCCTTCATGACAACGTATACCAAATATTACACCTCTGCGTAAAGCAGGGGCTGCACAAACACGAAAAAAAGATTTCACTTTCTCTCCTGGCTCACCAACCATACCTTGCCGCCACACTGCCGCGCTTTGACGCAGTTCTTTCTGGCTCTGACGCGCCTCTATGACGCACGAGACACTGCCCAGTGCGGCGCAGCGAACGCGAACCACAGCGACAGCGCTCACCGTGGAACCGGAATCTGGTGGGCGGAGCATGCGCG
>NW_027526445.1:121843076-121876770 GCF_048455015.1 Haemaphysalis longicornis | reverse complement strand
ATCCTATTTCACCAACTATTCCCGCTTCCGGACTGTGTTAAATGCAGGTGAGCTCCAATGAGAGCTTAATAATATCCCCAGTCCATTTATTTTCCTGCTTCCTTTAAAAAGAAATCACTTCCCCCTGATTGCTGGCGTCCCCTGTATTCGCGCATGCGCTGTTTCTGTAGATATCATTTTGTGTGTGCTAAAAGAGTTCAGTTGATATGCAGCGCTAGTCCTGTGTAGTCTTTTCTTTGATGACCCGTCTGTCTGTACAGCGCTATTTTAACATGTTTCACACGCCTCCCCCCCCCCCCCCCCCCCTGTATGCGTCAGCTGATTGCTTTCGCAATCTATTGAGGTGCTCTTTACAACTACTTGCTTTTCTAGCGAGTGGAAGTTCGAACTGGACAACGCTTCCAAGAAATGCATGTAAATTGAAATCGTATTTGTGACTGCACTTTATGCTAAACAAACATGCTTTCTTTGCCTGTTCCTGTGCCTGTCTACGAGGCCCCTGCAGCACGTGTGTCAACTTTTTTCTCCGGTTGAAATGCTTTTAGGTAGTGGCCCTTGCATTAGCTTAAGTCAATAACCGTGAAATACCCAAGCCTAATATTACTAAGTTATGTGCATCAAGAAACTCTCTCACGAGATTTTCCGTTTTTCTAGGTACGCTTAGAGGATTTGTCATTGATTGTATGCTTGGGACGTCACACAAGGTACATGATTAATCTTGTCAGGTTACATTAGGTCGCAATAATTCTATTTAATAGCAGCTTAAACGAAATCTCGACAAAAAAAAAAACCAGACACTAGAAGATATCATGTAGAACGCGCATTTCCATTCTGGGTTTGTGGAACTATAGCTTTCAGTACTTCCAACTACAAAGAAAGTAGTGCAAGTGTTCATTAGTTGCTGCAGGGCTCTTTGCCTTTTAAAATTTCATGCCCCCTCTCCCAGAATAAAGAAAGAGGAAAATTGTTTGAGGAACTAACTATTTCCAGCAAAGCTATGGCAGGTTTAAAGCCAATAAACAGACAGGGTTAAAAGCCAAAAAACCTTTTTGGAGAAAAAACAATTTCATGATAAAAAACCTAAGCACTGGAGAAGAGGAGAAGAACGAAATAAACAAATACAAGCAGAGGCAGCATAAAAGACCAAAAAATGAACAAAGCAAATGCAATTCTACGAGGCAGTTAGTCATGAAAGCTTCCACAAAGGAGCAGACACTTCAGGAGAAATTTTAAAAAATTAGAAATTATGTACCCTATTTAATTATGTACACAGAAAATCAGACATATTTCAGTGGTTTTAGACAAGATTGAGCTGAAGTAGCCAAATACGTTATTGCCTTGAAGAAGCAGATTGCAGTGATTAAGAGAGAAAAACAGTCACAGGTGCTGTAGGGGTGTTACCAGCATGCAGTATCCTTCGTTTGCCCATTTTGTCATTTTGCCTGCTTCTTTTATGCCTATCTTTTTTTCGCCCATGGTGCTGTCTTTGTACTGGCCATTTCCTTGCCATGTTTTTTTTTCTCCTGAATTTTTTATCCTTTATTTTGTGCCAGTCCTTTCCTTTCAAGTTTACTGTTCCCATTTCCACATGTAGCACAGCCAGCTGGACAGTTCTTCTTCTTCTTTCCTAGGTTAACCTCCCTAGCTTTTTTCTACAGTTTCTTCCTTTGAAATCGCACATTAGGTCATCTTAGCCTTGCTCTTACTATCACAAACTTCCCTGGAGGTCTGGTGGTATTACTGGTGGTGAAATAAAATTTGTTGGATAAGAATTGCTTGTACATATGACCCTCTTTCTTTTTCTGTGTTTATTTTTGCTTCTGATACACGGACTGATGGCATTGCGATGGGCCATTATTTTTGATGAAAATAAGAATGCTGATGACCACAATCTGAATGAACATTAGCCAGAACTTTCATAATCAGCTACAGCATTACTGGAACCCAGCTTCGGTAATGCAACTTCGTCATCATCCTTGTTGCTGTGAGCACGCTGGAATGGAAGCGTGGAAATTCTACAAGGTCTGGTGTGGCACCTTTGTGGCCACCGGTTTGATGTTGGCATAAATGAGAAGGCTGTGCTACACATATCGAATTCCTTCGTTCTATCGCGTATCGCATTCGCATATCGCATTCCTTCCTTTTATCTAGTGTATACAGCTGAAGAACGTCTCCAGATGGCCCTGGCTGAACCGATACGTGCAGATGTAACTGTCGCAAATTGAGAGTTCAATTGATTGTCGGCTTTCTTAATGACTGTCATATGCAATGCACATTAAGTGTCTGAATACTCTATATCTCGAAAACAGGCGCGGAAAGACGTAGACTAAGAAGAGAAATACACAGGATGACGCGCACTGAAATACACAGGATGAAGTGCGTCGTCCTGTGTATTTCTCTTAGTCTACGTCTTTCCGCGCCTGTTTCCGAGATGAATCAGCACCAACTAGCCCAACTTGCCATCCTGTTGAATACTCTATATTAGCGATTGATAGTCTCATGCTAGGCAGTCTGATTCACCTGCTATAGTTATGTTTGGCAGCTGTTTCAAAATTGACCACAATGATTGAACTAATGAGCGGCAATAACAATTTATAGGTGCACTCAAATTAATTTACTTTTCAAGGGAGACGTATATCCTTCGTCGACTTCGCCTTGCACAAAATACATGACGGTCCCGTCGCGACCCAAGAAAGCGCATATGTGTGTTACCTCAACATGCTTCCTAGGCGGTTTCTATTGACAGACAGATTTCCGGCCGAACCCGCAGGCATTTCAGGCAAAACCGCCTGCAGGCGGGGTGGTCCTGATAATTGGGCGTGAACAGAAGTGGCCGTTTCCGTTCATTGACGAAGGCACCCAGAGGAGGACAGAATAATTTTTCTTAACGCCCCACCACACGGGTGCCCATTTCACATGAACGAAGTTTACTCCTCCCCACCTCCTCTGTGCAGGTATATACATGAGCCATATGAGAGCAGAGGTGCAAGTATACGTAATTAAACAACGTCGCTGATCCGCCGAATTTAAGAAATGTGTCATGCAAAGCATCAAATATATTCTTGAAAATTTCAGATTGCGTGTTTCAGCGATCGAAGGAGCATGCACCAATCGCACACACCCATACAGGAGATTTCTGCACCTACATTCGGGATTACCTTTCGGCTTCGCCTTGTCCTCCTCTAGAAAACCACCTTATCGTGCAAATAAAGTTACCATTATTATTATTAGTTGGCGGTTGTTTTATCTCTGACTCAAGTAAAACACCGTTCAGTGAAAGTATAACAGCACCCGTAAACAAGAGCCTAGTTATACGCTAGGCATGGTAAAATGGTTCGTTCATTTGTTTGTTTTGAATTTACGAATCATATACGATTAAAAGGAGCCGATCTGCACAGACATGTTTGGCGTAACATGATATGACCGGCTGACGGCGAGTTCAAATCGGCAGCAGCTACTACGGACATGTAGAGAAGATGTCCTTGAAGATAGGCGGCGGCGGCTTTATTCTGTATCGTCGGCAGTCTTCGCAAGCTTGTCTTCGCAAGCAACGAAGTGACACAGCAGACACTAAGGCGTGTTAGAGTGAACCTTTGTAAATTAGACCCACACGACTGACGCTCCTCAGAATATACCGAAACTGAATTTGGCGCCTCAGCCCGACGTCTTCTTTGTGCTTATAATTTCATTTATTTTTGTTCGTCAAGCACGAATATTTCAAGAAAACTAATAAAAAGCATACAAACTCGTAACGAAACTCAGTTATTGCCATAAAAGTTGCCTAATTTTAGCTTAGGGCCCTAAATTTGTGCCTCATTTTTCAAGAAAAATTGTTAGCCATATCTTCAACTACTGATCTGGCAACTACAGCGTGGCATCATGGCGGCATCTGTGTTTAGACACATTTTTGAGCCAGCTTTACCCGCCTGCTCACAGCAACGGTGGCTGCCATGATGGAATGCGTTGGTTACTAGGTGAATACCCACTACTGCCGCCAACTCTAGTAGGCAAAAAGACAGCGGGCAACGCTGTGAGGGTGGCGTCATGTCTGCGCCCGGGTGTAGCACAGTTTCAATGCACGGGCTGACCGGGCAGCTATTCCTCTAGAGTCAGTAGTATTAACTCTATGGTATACTGGGTATACGGTTGGCGCTAGGCGGCTAGGCCAGCTAGGCGCTTTCAGACTTGCAACGGTAGCTTTTACGTCACCATGTCATGGCCCACCACCGAGAACGTTTCTATGACCGAGGAGGCTGGTTATCATTTTTATCATTTGTCGCCGACCGAACGAGAAATGCTCTTCACCGCTCCAGCGGCCGTTGTGCCTGCCTACACCGGCCGCGAACGCCGGTAGCGAACGAAGCAGCGAGCAGCGCCGTTTCAAATATCGCGCAAAAGCGGCTGCCCGGCTAGGCGTCGCTCAAGCGGGAGCCTTCGTCTCACTTCGTCTGGCGATCACGTCCATCTCATACTTTCTTCCCTCACGCGACGCGCCAACCTGGCGTGAAACACGCACTCGCTTCCCGTACCAGTCTCGAGAGTCTTCATGGCCGAACTTCGAAGCGGCTCCACCCGGCTCAAACAAAACAAGGATAAAGCTATGCGCGCACAATGTACGGATTATTTATGAACATCGGCTCGCAGCGAACGGAAGCTTAAGAGCACAAGTTCGGATCAGTGGGATACCCCCCCAACCAGTAAGTACCATAACCTTTCCCAGGCGATAAGGTTCGAACCTGGCGGGCGCTCCTTACCGATAGCCCCATCCGCGCGCGGGGGAGGAGGAGGAGGAGGAATAAATTTTTATTAAACAGCGAGGTGCTGGTGTCAGGGGCACCAGCCCGGTGAGAGGAGTCCTCGGTCCAGGACCACTTGGAGTCTACCGGCCTTCTTCGCTCTCTCCACCAACGTTTGCTGTTCGGAGAGGTCAGAACTGGTCAGCCTCTCCACCCACTGTTGAAAGGAGGGGTTGGAGCTTGGTGTGAGTGAAAAAAATTAGAAGCTCAGTTGGGTCGCTTTAACCACCTGCAGTGCATCTTGTTCTTTTTGCCGCTTCCTGACGGAGATATTGCTTGCAGAAGCTCGGGCGTTCACCGTGCTAGGTTATTGACTTCACTAATTACTCACCAATGCTTTTACAAAACGAAACTGAAAGCATGATGACTGAAAAGCGTGAGAGAAGCAGCCGCTCTCGCAGTGTATAAAATCTGTTGTCTGCGTTTTTAAAGCAAATCTTTCTACCTACCAGCCAAAGGTTCTGTCGTGGTGTGCGGTACAACACATTCTTAATGCGTCGGAGGCGGCGGCGGGGGGAGGGACGTTTCACTCACGAAGCACACTAGAGATGGCGCCACGAATTTCTTAGCGTTCCCTGCTCGCCGGCGGCAGCGTGCGCGGTACGATCTTGTCGTCTGTTTCAGCGGCGGTTGTTTCGTCCCTGTTTCGGTGCAGCTTCGCGTCCATTGCGCGGTGCCTCCGCACGGCTTTATTAACTTGTTCGACAGCACCTCCAGGTTAACCCGCACCCGACGGAATTAAGTTGTCGTACGGCAAACATTGGTTTGCAGGGCGGGAAAACAACATGTAAAAACCCCATAGAGACATCGCTAGGGAAACGTTACCTTTAGCGCACTGCTTGCCACAAATGGCACTCCGTTTTCAAAACTGGTGATTACCAATTCGGTCGTGTTTTAAGAGGTATTACAAATGGCGAAAGTAGCAACTGGTTCTGATAAATAGCGATTATGAAAGTTCCCTCAGCTTTCTCGCAATTCTCAAACTTACCAAGCTAAGCTAGTTTAAATCGATATAAATGGGAAACACTAAGCTCACATGCCGCATTGTTTCGGTGTCTGCGCTTGTGTCGCGCGGTGGTGTAGTTTCCGCTGTCTCACCCTTCGAAAGACGCTCCTCTCCGTTTTCTCTCTCCCGACTCACGGCCGCGCTACAGCGGCGGCGTCCGCCACTTTAGCCCGGGCGTGGCCGACGCTGCTGCTGCGTTCAGGGCGCCGCCCCCGCGTATTCCAGTTAACTGCTGGCAGAATCTCTGGTTTCTCTCCTTGTAGAGCCACGTGTGTGAACTCAAGTGACGTCGCATGGACAGCTGTTGTGAGTGTCGTTTAAAGCTTTGCTTTCCAACCACCTCCACACTGTGGATTGGAGCCATTTTTTTTTTCACGTTCTCGACCACTTTTGGAACTCTTTAGTTTAGAAAAAGACATTTATAGATGCTTCTCCACTGAGCTCTCGCCGTGCACAAATATTGCGACGTCGCAAACCGTAGTACCCGCAAGCGTGCGGGGCGTGGCCACCCGTTTTCACGTTTCTTGCATTGCATTTTCTGCCTCATTAAACAACTTGGAGTTGCGAGAATGGTGGATTTGGATCCCTGGCACCTTGATCTATCAATACAGGTCAACTTGTTTCCACCTTTTAGTGTTTCTTTGAGACAGCTTCCGGAATACCCGCGCATCACGGACCAGACCATGGAAGTCATCTGGGCTTGCGAGTGCATCAAATGAATACTAAAAGACGACGGGGTGGTAAGACGAGGAAACTGCGTGCGGAGTCTTTGCGCTTAAGATTGTGATTATACTATCGGATGTGGGAATGAGTTTGGGAATGAGCTGCACTGACATGAGCGCTTTTTGCAGTGCTCTGCGCCTGGCTCCGCGCGATCTGAGTAGGAATAGAACTATTGATATTAGTATTCATTTCTACCACTTTAAATTATCTTCACTGGTTTCAATGACTACGGTTTCCACGCCAGCCTTAACGCTGGGTTACCTCGATACGTGTGCTTTGAACAGAGAGGCACCTACGTACGAGATTGATTACCGTGTGACCGTGAAACGTCGTGGCAGTTTACACTTTCTTTCTGTAACCATGAGTTTTGTGCCTTCGGTTTTGGTGAGCGACACTGACAGCATGGGAGCCTGATAGCAGTAACAGAACTCCCACGTTTGTAGACATCATCTTATTAAGAGCCAAAGTTATTCAACCACCCAACAGCCCAAGCTACAAACCATCCCCCCTCCCCTTCCCATTTTGCCACCTGCGTGGAGTAAAAGCTGGCAGCGATGGTCAAAAAATGTAGCAGTGTTAACGTCAGACAGTGTTTTTAATGCTTAAGTATTCTTTGCCGAGTACTTAAAAAATCGTGTAATGCCTTGTGAAAAAACTAAAAACGAGCTACTATTTGCCTCAAATAGGGGTGCATAAGCCAGAGTCCTCCAGCACAGACGCGCATTTCCAACACGCTGGAAGCACTCAGGATTTGGAGAGGGTGCATGGAAGTGCAAAATTAAACAGCGACATCATCCAGCCCTCCGTCCAACGACGACGATGGGTGAGCACGGAGCTTCCTTCGTGCGAAATAGAATGAGAAAGGGTCAAATCAAAGACGCTGTGATCAAAAGACCAAAGCGCTTGCTGGTCAAATTCAAGGCTCAACTAGTCAAAGTTTAAATCTGGAAGGCGACCAAGGAAACCCTCACGAGAAAGCTTTGAGATAAACCATCATCGTTGTTAGACGGAGGAGTACACGATTTTTCAAGCGCAGGTGGCAGCTTGTAAAACTCGACCGCAGGATTCAGTTGTAAAACTGAGTGCAGGTTTTCGGCACCTGCTGTATCTTGTCCTTCAGCCACGCATGAATTGTTTTTTTGAAAAACCATTAACCAACTAGCCAGCAACCATTGCAATCCTTGTAAAGCAATGTTTTTTTACGACAAGCAATAACGTTCTACTGCGGTATTTATTCTGTAAACGATTCCAGATGACTGTAGTAAGCGTATTTCTGCGAAATTAAAAACGTTTCTACCGTAGTTAATCGTTAAACGGAAGCGTCGTATCTCACAGTTTCTGTTTTGAGGTAAATCTTAGAAGCAACCCCCAACTTTGTCTTTCGCTTGTGCACCACGCCGTTTCGTCATCAATTGCCAAAGGCAGGCGCCGTAGCATTCCTGGATCGGCAGCACATACCGGCTTTGTAGGAGCATTTAATAGTCCTCGTACGCCAAACTGCATGCAGGCATGCAATATTGGCACGAAGGAACGAACTTGCCCTTCCAGCTTGACTTCCAGCTTGGCGCATTGAGCGTCGTCTGCTATTTGTAATTATTGAGTATGGGCGTAAATAAGACATGGCATGCCTCGTAAAGGTTACCTCCACGCTCAAGATTTACCGATCTGAAAAAAGTCCTTGGAGTTATCTACGCTTTGCAAGCCGCACCGCAGCAGAACGACAAAAAGCCATGCACAACAACGCTGCGCTCACTGCCACCGGCATTCCACTGGCTAGCGGTTCGCCACGGGCGGCGCTGTTCGCTGAAGCGACGGTAGTGCCATACAACGGCCGCCCGGTCTCTATACGAAGGCGAACGTAGAATCAAAGTTAACGGACGCTCAAGAAGATGTGCGCATGTCGCCATGTCATGCGTATAACCACATATAGAATGGGTGCACGACGTCGTGCTTATAGCACTTTTCTTTTGCATATCCTGCGGGTGCCTCCCGTACAGCACAGCCACCGCTCACCTTTTCGTCGGCCTCTTGTCGTGCCTCGCGATCGCTGACTAGGCGTGCGTAGCTGGTCGCGGTGAACGCGACGACCAGCCCTCCCAGCCCGATGAAGAGGACCAGCAGGCCGAAGGCGCCCAGGCCGAGCAGCAGGAGGGGACGGCGTGGCCAGCCAAAGAGCACTGAGTCCATTGGAAACTGCTGCGGCGCTTCCAGGCGCTGCTCGGATGGCGTGTCAGGAGTATGCATACCGTGCGACCACTTACTGTGCGACGACTTCTTCTTCTTAGCACGAAGCAGGTAATAATGATCATGATGATGATAACTAGGATGCCATTAACGAGTTTGGCACGTGCTCGCTAGGGGAGATTGGTCAGGGCTAAAATGTCTATTACGCTTCGTGTAATTGAACTTCTAAACAGAGAGAGAGAGAGAGAGAGAGAGAGAGAGAGAGAGAGAGAGAGAGAGAGAGAGAGAGAGAGAGAGAGAGAGAACGTTTATTGCGAGCATTTCGGATGTTCTTGTAAGAGTGGAGCGGTGTCTCCCGCTGCTCTTGAGCGTCTTTGGGGGTGCGGGAAAAGGGTGGTAGGTGCTTGTTTTTGTTAGAGCGTAGGTGGCGGTTGGCAATATTTGCATTCTGCTGGATATGGGGGAGGGCGTTTGTTCGTAGAAGCCCGAGTGTGGTTTCTCGGGACTTCGTGAGGTTTGGGTGGCGGGAAAGTCTGTCGATCGACCTCGTAATGTTGGGTTATTTCTTTGTACGTTACAAGTGGTGTAAGTTTATACACGTCCTCCGAGGCTGGTCGGCAAGTTCGCGGGCCTTTCGTTGAGCAAGAAGAAAACGGGGAAAGAGAATGAGCACAATAGGGAGGCAGAAGGAGAAAGGAAGACGAAATTTCAGAGCCCTTTCACCCTATTTAGTGGGGATTCCATACTGAAGCTGGCGCTCCGGTGGGATTGGCCACGTTGGAGTTTAGCTGTACTGACGATTGGCTATGTTGACTTACAAGGACATTATCGCGATCCCTACGTCGCAGGCTAAGGACTCACACGCTTGGGAGTAGAGACAATGGCGCTTTAACAGAGGAGCTGTTTAGTCCGACCGTTATGCGTCCGTCGCAAAAAAAAAAAAAAAAAAAAATCCTCGAGGTGTGGGGGAAAGGAGTGAAAAGGCAAGGAGCCCAGGAGCAGATGTTGGAAGTGCGCGCCTCAAGAAAAAAGTGTGATTAGGGAGGCCCCGGAAATCGATCCCGGGACCTTTAATTACGCCATGAAACCGGCAACCTGACCATTGGGCTAACCCAAAAGGCGAGGGGTTCAGGTTTAGCAGCGGCGGGGAACACTAACACGTACAGACCATTGGAAAGAAAAAAAGGTGTGTTGGCGCGCAGTGCGCAACACCTACGAGGAAAAAAAGGCCACATGGGAGTTTTCATAAGTATTGCAGCCAAATTAATTACTTTTGAAGCGGAAAAAGAACCTAACAACGAATTTAGGCGCCAATAGCGTGAAAAAACTATTACATCTCGCCTCCCCAGGTCGCCTTTAGTACGAGAGAGAGAGAGAGAGAGAGGGGGGGGGGGAGGGAGGGAGAGGGAGAGGGAGAGAAAGACTTTTATTCTGCTCAGCCCCTTGCGGGAGGCCCAGCAGCCAAGGCGTTGGAGTCTCAGCGGTGGGCCTCAGCTGGTGCCTACGTTACCAAGCTCCCTCAGCTCAGCGACCCGTTTGAGAACGGGCGTCCCCCCAGTGCCCTCGTGAGGGCGGGCCAACGGTGCCGGCGCATCCAGAGCCAGGCGGATCAGCCGCAGTACGTTGGATCTCCGGGTCGCTGCTGTGCTACGAGATAGGAACGCAAAGGCACACATGTAACGAATGAATGAATGAATGACTTTATTGCAGAGAGGAGGCTAAAAAGAAAAAGCGATAACCTAACCCGCCAAAATTAAGCACAACGAAAAACAATTAAAAAAACCACCCTCACATGAACCAAAAAGAGACGAACCAAGGGAAAAAACGCTTATCTTGGTCAGGGGTGAGACAGCTGCGCATATTGCGCAGATTTGATACAAATTTGTTTTCCTGCGCCAGGCTGCTCCGAAAGCTTGAAAATTGCAAAAATTGCGCCAAACTGCTCCAAAACAGTCTGGGAGTCAAGGATTTTAACGCTCCCGTCAGTTCCAGTGGGGAAAAATGCTTACTGACGGCATAATTTTCCAGCCCCCTCCCCCCAAAGTGATGGTGTTTGTGAAGGTTTAATTGATTGATCGGATTCAATAAAAAAACATGCATAAATTGTCCCCGAGATACTTTTTTCGAAAGTCACAATGTCAGGTTGCACATGTTATATTCTGTGCGTTTTTAAAGTTTTCCCATCAAAAACCATTGCAAAGTCCTTTGCAAGGTCCTGTAGAAGAAATACTTAAGTGTACTGAGGCGTCAAACTACTTGCGCAAGTTGAGGAAAGAACGGCAATTTTTGGAGCGCCGTATCTCCGGAATGGAACGACATTACTGGGTGCCGCCATCTTGTTGTGGTGCAGATTGGAAAACATGGCCACCGGGTGAAGCAGTTGCTTGTGGTTCAGGCAGAGTATGCGTGCTCTTCGCCGATTTCTGCCTTGGTTTTGGTTATGGGGGTAGCTGGGTTTACATTTAGTTTGATCTGTTGCGGCAAGTTGCGCGGCTCGAAAGACAGGAGTTCATCAAAAACAACGTGGTGCCCACGAATTCGCCGTGTTTCGGCCTTGAGTGTAGGGCGCAGTGTGCAGTTGAATTGGAATTTCGGATTCACTGCGGTGTCATAAAACGCTGAGTTATTGCTGCCTTTGACAGAGAGCTTGCGAGCAGCGGGAATGGGACGATCGACACCGCAGAAGTGGCGGCGCAGGCTACATCGCCGCAAAATGTTCAACCAGTGTCCGATAGCGGGAAGGGCTATTATTGCATGCTAGTAATAATGGTTCACTTATCTGAAGTGAAATTTAAGGCCAAAAAGGAGTTGGCTAAACATATCAACGTTACTCAAATTACGATCGTAGTGAACGTCCACCGTGGGGATTGAAATGGGAGGGCTGGTGGGGGGACTTTCACCTCGCTTGGCGCAACTTTTGCCGTGGCTCCTCTACACTCGTGCATAAAGCCGAGTCTGGGATTACAAAAATTAAAATTTCGGCATTCAGATGATAATAAAACTGCCTTACGACTGCTTAGTTTTGTCAACTCAATATTCTCACTAGAACTCTATGCTATCTAGAGCCTAAGAATTAAAAAAAAATGATTTGGGAAAAGGTAGTGCAGTTCGTACCTTGTGATACTATGGTAGCAAACCTTTATTGAAGGGCTGTTTCATTGTTATGTACGTTCAAAACCAATTAAAAAGTGCACTTTTCCCTCGTGAGTTAGCCAAAATTTTGATCTTTTAGGCTCCTTAGATGACATAATAAATGTCGTTCTTCTGCTCCAAATCAAGGTTCTTGTGCTCCAAAATCGAGATTTTGCTGCTCCAAAAACTGCTCCCAAATCTGATTCGGCTGTCTCACCCCTGCTTGGTCTAAATCTCACCTGGGTCCCCCGCGTCATGGAACCGGCTTCTATGCGATTGCGCTCATGGCGTGATATTTCGCGTGCTGTTCTTCTCACCACTTCACGTGCGTTCGCACCTGTAGTGAGGAGCGCAGCGCTACAGACGACTATTTCGCGAAGCCGGTTATCGCGGGTTCTACCGCGTGCTAACGAGGGCCACTCTGAAAGAGATGTGACAGGCAGCGCAGGAAATGATCCGGGCCTGCCAGTAATGGAGATCCTTCAGCGGATAATTCGGAACTCCATGCGAGGTTCAACAGCCGGGTCTCCGAGAAAGGGGCCGCCAACTCTGCTGTTTCTCCAGCTTGCAGGCTGCGCCATTTTTTATTATTATCGCGCAGCTACGCCAGCCACGGCGTGGATGGGAAAATAAAGGGGAGCTATAACCATTCTCCCTCCGTAGATGACAATGCTTCACTGCGCAACACCCTATGAGGGAAAGCCAGCTAACGGAGACCAAGCTTACGTGGATCCTCTTAAAGTCGGCTTCACTTCTCATCACAAACGAATTGCTGGCGATCCTTTTTTTTTTCTGGGGGTAATGTAAGCCGTCTTATATCAACATATGAAGGCCATAGGAGCTTTTTTTATGCTTATGAACTTTTTCTATACAGTGCAAATTGTTGTTCTACGTTCGGTCTGTCGTTGAAGACGATCTGCTGGATCCTAGCCATAGACAGCTTGGCTGTGAAGGATGTTCAGAGCTCATAGGCGACGTCAGAACAGAAAATATTTCTGTAAAGCAGAGAAGGATTTGGCGTCCAGCACACTGAAAGCGTACCATTCTCTCTGAAGAGGAAAGTGTATGACAGCCGCATATGACCTACGGGACAGAAACTCAATTGGGGGTTCACTAAAAAGGTTCAACTTAAATTTGGGACGACTCAGCGAGCAATGGAACGGAAGACGATAGGTGGAACATTAAGGGACAAGAAAAGAGCGGAGTGGGTCAGGGAACAAACGCGGGTTAAAGGCATTCTAGTAAGAAGAAGAAGAAGAAGAAATGGGGATGGGCATGTAATGCGAAGGCAAGATAACCGTTGGTCGTTAAGGGTAACTCCCTAGAGAAGGCAAGCGTGGCAGGCGGCGGCAGAAAGTTAGATGGGCAGATGAGATCAACAAGTTTGAGGGGATAAATTGGTCGCAGTTAGCACGATCGACCGGAATAATTGGAGATCTATGGGAGAGACCTTTGCCCTGCAGTGGGCGTAGATAGGATGATGATGATGATGATGATGATGATACTGAAAGCGAGTTCACTCAGTTACGGCTGGTCGGGAGCGGGTGCGTCTGTTTTACAGCCCGCGCAATCGTAAATGACATCTTGATAGACGCCTAATGTGGTTCTCAGAGCAGCTGGCTGCGTGATAATGCCCAAGATGCGCTTTAAGGGATGTCGGATGATGGCGCGTTTTCGGTACCCGCCGTTTGTGAAGGAAATGAAATTGCTTTTATGTCTTCATGACGTCCGTGGTCAGTCACGTTTAGGCTTTATCATGGGTGTCGCGCTTTAGTCGCGTTTTCGACGACCTGCAGGCTGCAGCAAAGCTCGCAAAATTTTCCGCTTCACCTATACCTGCCGCTGCAACAACAAGTACTCGCTAGAAGGCAAAGTTACAAGCCGACGCACACGCAAGGTTCCGCCGAAAGATCCGATGGACGCACACTACCCCTAAATGTATTGCCAGGTGAGTACTTTCGTAAATTATTAAACACTAGAGAGCCCCATTTCCGCTTGACAGCAATAACAGCCCGAGTACAGGATTTTTGTTGTAGATATGCGGAAGTGAGCGTGTGTGGGGAGGAGGGAGGGGGGGGGGGTAAAGGACTTTGACAAAAGTGCGAAAAGAGAACAGGTGCCACAGGTAAGAACTTAATTGTGCCCCCGCCAATTTATTTTTTACCAATAAACCCCCCTTGATGTCTAGAGCCCGTTTTTTGCAAGTGCTCCTTCTTGTGTCCCTTTCTTTTCGTTTTTTTTTACTACGTCAAAGTTCTATTGCCAATTACCCGAACTTCTTCCTTGGGTAGAGGACATTGAATGCTGTAAACTTGGTATTTTTTATCACTTTAAAATTTCTTTGTTTTCTCGTTACGGTCGACTCCCGTTCACAAGTAGTCCACGGGGACCGCAAAACATAGCCGAACTTCCAATAAACAAAGAGCAGAATAAAAGCATTGTTACAAGCCCGCAACACGCCTCCTTTCTCGATATTGATCAGAATATCGACTTTCGTCGCCTAGTCGAGCGTACGACTCTACTTGCCGTGATGGTTTCTTCCCAAGGTAACACGCTAGAGGTTTGCTCAAGTCTATTTAAATTTACCGCGTTCCACTGCTCCAGGCCGAGTGCCTAACATCCAACTACTTGCGGCGCCATCTGTACTTGTCCCTCAGCAACGCTCGCCCCCTCCATGCTCCCAACCATAGAGTTTCATACAAATAACAGACTCTATGCTCCCAACGGAAGTGTCGCAGGACGGTAGATTAGAAACACATATAGTGCGCTTCTCGTCGCCAGTCATCGATTTGCGGCTTCCGCCGCTTGGAAATGCACGGTCGACAGAGTTGTTGGCCGTGTTGACGGACTCTCGCGTGCGAAACTTCCGCTTTTATCAGCGCATTGCTTCCCTTCGGTGCAAGCGCCTCTCGCAGTGTAAAGCCGCCTGGAGCACGTACCACTGCTCAACGTTTTCCAACTTCGTATCGCATTTGTACACAGTCAGTGACCAACCGGAGGTCGTGTTGAGCTCCTTTGTTATTATCACGTGATTCGCGCACATCGTCTCCCGAATGGTATCTGCTGGAGTTCTTCCAATCGCTCCCCGTTGCTCATTACGGTTCGAACGGTTTGCCGTTCAGGTTTCGAGATAAAGGTAAGATTTGTCTTCAGGTGAGTGCCGTATGACGGGGAACGTTTTGTTTCTCTCCTACGATTCGGTGTTTTCTTCGAATTTTCGAAGTTTGCGTGTGCCCAAAGAATGCAAGTCGTATCGGCTTCATTGTGACATAGGTATGAATAGCTACAGAGACTCATATTAACGTCGGAAAACGTACGCTTTTTAATTCGGGCAATGATTAGCAGTAACCTAATTTCTTTAACATTCAGAAACAACAGACACACCATGGATGCTATTGCCAGAGTTTCTTATATGTTTCTTGCCTTGCATACCAAAGCGAACACATACTCACGCCACGGATGCGGTGAGGCAGTGGCATTTCCCCCCCCTTATTGCAGTAAACATAATTCCATAATTCCAAGTGCTCAATAGCCAGGAAAACAATTTTAACAGGAAGTTTCTGAACAAGTGTGTCTCACGGGAAAAGAACTAAACAAAAGTTATTGACATCAAACCGAACCGGCTACTCTGTACACACACTTCCCTGTTACAGGCAGGTTGCACTTATGTTCATTGCGCTGAGCAGCAGCGTCGTTACACACTTTATTGTGTTTTGCGGCGTATTATTGTGTATTGTGTTTTGCACCAGCACCATGGATGCGGTTGCTGGTGCTCTTTACCCGTTATTTTCTTTGCACCGCAAAGCAAACACCACATAAATATGCAGTGATTCATTTTTTCCTTTCTATGGAGAACAATTCCAAACAAGAGCCGAACAGCAAGAAAAATCAGTCTTAAGCGGAATGTTTCTGAATGAATGCGTCATGGGAAAAGAGAGAAGCAGAGGTGATTGGCTTCTAAGCGGCTATTCTGGGAACGCCTAGTCCTGTGTTACTTTCGTGTTGCCCTGGTGTTCATTGCGCTGAGCAGCAACGCCGTTTCACAGATTATGGTGTTTTGCAACGTCATTTCTTGCGGGAAAGGCCCCTTGCTCATAGAAGCATCTGTACCGCAAATTCAGTGTACGTAAGCATGTCGTCCTGCGGCGGTATTTTCGCAACTGTCCCTTTTGAAAACGTCCCTTTTGCGCCCCTTCCTCGTGACGTACTTCACGAGGCGTTGGCAGCATGGTTGGCAGCAGGTTTGTAGCGCTTGCGTTACGTCACTTCCGGCTGTTTGCTTTTAGCAAATCAGGGCTTGCCGAAAGGGACACTTTTGAAAGGGCCGCAAAAGGGACAAAACTCGAGAATACCGCCCCTGGTTCAGTTATCAACAGCCACCGTTATCGAGGGTCAAGGCACAAAAGAAGGCATCTTCAGTAGTGCCGTGATAACAAAATACGTGAAAAAATAGCAGCTCGTTTAGTGGCGAAGATCCCAAAATGGGGGGGGGGGGGAATCTAATAGCCGTGGCCCCGGCCGTGGCCAATCAGATCGTAACTCAAAAAAGGAAAGAAGATACCGATGCGCCCGTTATGGTTGTTTTTTTTGTTGGCCTTATCGTATCGCTTGGCTCTTTAAGCGGCCCAGCAACAATGCCGATAAGCGTTTTCCCTCTTTCCTTCGCGCCTGGAAGCACTTGCACGAACGGTCTGGACGCGCTCGCAGGCAGGGCGCGCGTCCAGGCCGGCCTTGGCAGTGCGAAAGCTGCAGTTATCGCCAGCAGAGAGCGCCACTGCGTGATTTGCTCGACGCAGGAGGTCCGTCTCACGGTCCGTCTTTCCGTTTCTGTGTGGATTTTGTAGCGATTGTTTTTAAAGTGGCTATCGAATTTTTTTGCTACCCGCCTCGGTGGCTCAGTGGCTAAGGCGTTGCGCTGTTGAGCACGAGGTCGCGGGTTCGATTCCCGGCCGTGGCGGCCGATTTTCTTATGGAGGCGAAAAGCAAAAAAACACCCGTGTGCACGAGATTTCGGCGCACGTTAAAGATCCCAGGGTGGTGAAAATTAATCCGGAGCCCTCCACTACGGCGCGCCTCATCGCCTGCGTTGCGTCGGCGCGTTAAACCCTACAATCAATCTAATCAATTTTTATACTGCTGCAACATGAACATTGATTATGAGGTTTAATGCGCCGACGCTACACAGGCGATGATTCGTGATGGATTATTTTTGGTCACCTGATTATTTTGGTCACCTGGCCACCTGATTGGTCACCTGGATTATTTTTGGTCACCTGGCCCTGCATTATTTTTGATCACCTGATGGTTTTAAACGTGCGCCGAAATCTCGAATACGCCGGCGTTTTTGCTTTTCCCCTCCATCAGAAAAGCGGCCGCCGCGGCCGGTAATCAAACCCGCGTCCTCGGGCTCAGGCAACATTAAGAAAAGCGGCCGCAACATCTACAGCATTGCTCGAGGGAGGTCACTCAATCGCGCAAACAGTCCGGACGGAAAGAAAATATTCATTTGAGCAGGTTTCTAAGTTATCTGACGAGCGTAGAACAGTAATACTTGGCTGGACTTGTTTGTATCTTCTGATTTAAGCCATGAGGCTACATTATAGACTTCGTGAATTCTCCTTGAAATGGCCATGGTATTTGCGTAGGAAAAACGTAAGCGATCAGTGACGTGTGCGCGTATAGCAGTGTTGTACACGTTCCTCTAAAATAGGAACGAAAGCTCGTTCCTCGTTGCTTCCCAATTTTGAAACGAGTTCCCGTTACAAGTTCCTTTATTGCGAAAGGAACGCGTTCCAGTTCCACTCCGAAACTTGGAACGTGTCGTTACATTAACGTTACAATTAGGTTTTTAAATTAAAATATAGTTTCGGATACCGTATTTACCCGATTCTAACGCGCCCCCGATTCTAACGCACACTCGATTTTCCTTGCAAAAAAACCGAAAAAACATGTACCTCCGATTGTAACGCGCACGAGACTTTGTAACCCAGACAAACGAATGCGAGAGAAACGGGCGATTTATTTCCCGAAGTAATCTCACTCCTCGGCGCTGTCTGCTGACCACAACATCTCAGCCTTGGTGCCTTCAAGCGCGTTCGCGATGCCACACTTCTGAACGAACGTTCAACCATGGTCTATGGGATCGTGGCCCACCCCTCGCACGCCCATCCCGAGAGCTTCTCCAGAGGTGCACTCTTCAGCCGACCGCTCGTTTTGAACGCGTGGGAGCCGCTGCTGCCATTGCTGTTATCAAGTGCGCAAGTGAAACGATTTGACGATTTGTGTGAAGGCCGATACAAAGGCCTAGGCGCCTAGGACATGGAGGAAGAAAAGCCTAGACTTGCTGCGTCCGAAAAATCTTTGCTAAAAGCTTTGGCGCCATCTGGAGATGGCGATGGCGATGGGTCGGACGAAATTTCCGCTGTTTCGGCAGTTTCGGTTTTGTATCCGATTCTAACGCGCATGCGATTTTTCGGCCTATTTTTTCGGAAAAAAAGTGCGCGTTAGATCGGGTAAATAAGGTAATCCTGGGGCGAAATTAAGTGAGAAATTTAAAACTCACATCGAACTACGTATAATATACGAATATTAACACCACCGGCAGCAGATTATCTGGAGATAAAAATAATGAAAAGAAAATCTCCTAGGCGAATTTTTTCAGGGAGCACCGGACAAACTCCAGGCGGCGCTAGGACATTTCGGTGCAGGATGTTTCGGTGTGGAAATTTCGGTGTATGGACATTCCGGTGTACGGACATATCGGTGTACGGGCGTTTCGGTGCTCGGACATGTCGGTGTACGGACATTTCGGTGCGCAAACTTTTCGGCGACCAAATTATCCGGTGCTTGCCTGTTTGCGAGAGCCGTTATATTTTTATTTCCGCTTGACGTGGGTTATGGACAACAATCTGGAGCATTGAATTTATTTATTGATTGATGCCATGTTTGATCTTTGCCAGGTATTTTTAGAACTTCTACATTTATATACTTTTGGTTAATACCTATTCTTGGGGACACCTGTTATGCAGCCGATTGAATTCTTTAGCACACGTTTTTTTTTCATTTACGAATTGGTTGTTAATTTATTTTCGCTCTTTTTTAGCTAAGAGCGGTGTTTACGATGGTCCGATGCCTTTTTTGTATTTTTCAAAAAGTACACACCCCCAAAATTACATAAATTACATGCACACTCTCAATATCTAAAACGTAAACATTAGCTGGCCCCCCAGAATGCAGAAAACCTTATGAAGGGTATTACGTAGGCTGGGCTGCCTTGCTAAAATGAATTTGGGAACACTGGTCTAGGGTATTGCCGTGGAGGAAGAACGGGCCTTTTTGAAAACGGCCGCAGCTTCTAATGTCCTAAACATTGATTAAGGGCGTACGGGTTGTGCATACAAATTCCACCCATCCTGTTCGGGAAAACCAACCTTCATTTTATGTTTACATGCCTACATTCACCACATTGTAATTCTATGTCCTAGCCCCCCCCCCCCCCCCCCCCCTTCCCCCCTTTCCGCCTGCACGCTCGAATCTCGACCAGATTTCTTTCTCAGACGTGTTATTTTCGGTTTCCCCTGAAAATCCTACAGGCGTGGCGGAGTTCACGGTCTCCGATGCCTCACCGCAGTGATACAGGAAAAAGCTTTACATTCACCAGGAGCTCACGAAACCTCTATAATGTGCTACAAAAAGCCACTTAAAAAGCCGCTGAGAACACAATGGCCAGTATAGTTTACTGGCTACGCCCTTCCGCGCGTCGCGGTCATACCGATGACGCCCCCACTCCAGGAATCGCCCTGTCTTCGCCTTCAGTCTCCCCATTGGGAATCAACTCTTCAAGTCGCGCATATCATGGACACCCCGAGCATACATTGCTTTCTCCCATTATGAGGAGCAAAAAAATTGAATATGGTAGTGTGACGAGAGCGGCAACAGTCGGGTTCAAGTTTTCCAAGTCCAGTTGACGCAATGGTGAACCACAACTGACACCCCTCTCTCTCTACCAAGGGGGCTTGTAGCCGGCGGGGCTCAGCCTTCCCCTCCCCTAAGTAACGCCACCGTATACGTGCGATCGTTGGTTGGTTAGTTTTAAGAACAACCGACACCGAATGCAACGAATACGACATTGATGGAGAAAATAATTAAAACGGAATGCACACGCGCTTAATCTACCTCGTTTTTCTGTTGCTTTTTTTTCGGGGATGTTTTGCTGTGCGTGTGTGGAAGGGGGTGGGGGGCGGCGGGGGCTAAAAGAAGCAGCGTCTTGCACCGTTGGGTGAAGTGAAAGCAAAGCGCTTCGGTAACACTTAAAGTAGTACGGTTATTCACATGAATGTTAAAATAAAAAAAAGGTTGAACGCATGCAAATTAACAACGTTAATTTTTAGCATCTACTAGGAAGTTTTAGCATATCATTACCGTGTTTGCGTTACCGTTTACCGTGTTACCGGAAGCCGCTGGCGACGGTGAGGCCTGTGCCGGTAAGTTACCGTTCGCGGTGACTCTTGCACTGCGCAGTCGACTCCCGCAAACACGGTAAACGGTAACGTAAACACGGTAACGATATGCTAAAACTCTCTAATATAGAAATTAGGTTTTACGTGGCAATGCTCCGCGAGGGTTTAGCGTTAGTTTCCACGCACGGCGACGCAAGCACTAGTCTCGAATGTAAAGTCATACCAATTCACGAAATTACAATATTAAAGCTAAAATGTTCCAAGAATGCCTCGGACATCCCGTGACTCAAAATGCCAGGGCCAAGACGCCGTGCACCAAAATCTCCGTCCACAGAAATGTCCGCACCGAAACGGCCTGCACCTAAATGTCCGACACCGAAATCTCCGGATCCCGTATTAGACAATCTTTCCCCGCCAAGGACCAATTCTATCGGCCAGACGCGCGTCCTGGCCTCCACAGGCAAACGATGAAAGGTGAAAAGCATTCTCGCGGCTACGCTATTCACCCGTCGAACGCCGCGTAAGTTCAACCAGCATGAAAGCAAGCACAAGCTGTGGCCTTCTGCGTGGTTATTCTTCTGCCTTTGACCTTCGAAGAAGCACTTACGGCTGAAGGGCGGGCAAATTAACCAGCTTATAGGAAGAGAAACGCAGTAGCGACTTGTGGATTTTTGTACTCGAGCCTTGGCATCAAAAAAAATTCCCCCGCATTTCCCCGAGGGGGAGAATGTGAAAGTGCGAATGCACGGTTGTCGGCCCGCTTGCGGCGCTTGCGCTCGGCCCCCGCAGCCCACCGCCTCGCCGCCTTCTCTTCCATCTCTTCCATCGGGTTTGTAGTATCACGTGTACACCACGCAGTTATCAAGCCGCTATAACGCCGCTGAGTCGCCAACGCACGCCGCTGACGGCGTAGTTTGAATGCGTTAAAGATATAAGGCGCGTCACTAACACTGATATCAGCGTCGCGTCCGTGGCTTGGTCGGTCGAGCGTCGCGCTGCGGCCGCAAAGTCCTCGGATCGAAACCTGGCGCCGGATGCTGTTTCTTTTTTAAATATAGAGGAGCACTGCGGACGCCGCCGCCGCCGCCGCCGGCGGTGGATGGTTTGGGGTCGCTTATAAAGTGCATTCGCACTTAAAACAGCCAAATCCTAGCGATGTAATGGCAGGAACGCCGTTCCTTCAAAAATCTAACGAGTTACTGTTACAGTTCCACCGACCCTTAATGGAACGGTGGCGTTCCTCCGTTCTTCCCAAAAGGAACTAGTTCCAGGAACGCCGTTCCTTGTAACGCCGTTCCGTACAACACTGGCGTATAGCTATGAAGGCATGCAGTGAAATTTAACGCTTACATTAAAAAGATCCCTACCAAATTATTCAATATATTAAACAAAAGATAAAGAAACACCTACTATGTATTCTAATAATAAAGGCGGTTTCTGAGGCTGACAGAAAAAAAACAAAAAAACGTATCATTTAAGGTTAAAATTGTGCCGACGCCACAAGGAGACCAAGTAACGTTGATACTCGGGCGTGTGTTCAACTAACGAATACCATACAAAATTTTTTTACGTATCTATTTATTTCATTCAATCGTTTCTAGTAGCATAATTGAGCTCTCGGTTTTAATGTTAACTCAGAAGCTCTATGTTGCGTTATCGCCTTCTTGGCCGTCACTGCCTCCACGCTTTCGTCTGCTGCTATGTTAAAAGTTTATGGCGTGACCACATAAAAAAACCAAACAAAATAAAACAACAACAAAAAATGGCCGTGACTACCGGTTGTATGATGCGGGAAGGAAAGGGAAACGCTACGCCTGATAACGGCTGACCGTAGTGATGCAGGTGATTCATTCATTCGTCAAGCTCGAACGGTAATGGATAAAAAAGACAGTTTCCCTTAATTTTTTTTTCTTGTTTTCGATCGTGTGACCCCCGAGCTTGCCAGGAGAAGTGTGGACAAATGCAATGCGTTGGGTTCTCTGCCATGAGGAGGCATGTACTCCCCCCTTGGGTTGCTCTTGCACAACGGAGTGGCGGTACTGAACACCGGTGGCACACCTTCTATCGCGGCTCTCGATATTACCTTCGTTTTGCTCCAGTTGCTGCCCGCGGCGCTTTGGCACGTAGGTGTGGAGGCACACGGGAGTAATCATGTACCTACGTACATTTGTCTCGATGGTGTCTCTGGCTGCCATCGAAGGCGCGAACTTAAGCTACATTAATTGGGGAATGTATGCCGCTGCTATTGATGAATCGGAACCATCTCTCACGTCGTACGAAAATCTCATATGCGAGATGAAACGTACGTGTTCGGAGTTCCGCCACCAAAGTTCTGCAGCTGCCAAAACCGCACTTTGTGGCTGACAGTGAGTGCGAAAAACTCTGTGCGTTGCGTCGTAGAGCAGAACGACGGGCTCGGAAGTCACCAGAAGACATACGCGCTTCCAGGCGTGTGCAGAAGCAAATTCAAAGACACCTCCAAAAATTCCCAAACGAGAATGGCAGAAATTCTGCTCCAAACTGGACACTCGAAAGCCCCTTTCTTGAATATGGAGCCTGATCCGAACCCTTCACATACAACCGACACAGCGGCGTCTCTTCGAGTCTGCAGCCCTCAAGTGGAATGTAGCTGAATGTAGCGGAAGAATTTTGCGTCAAAATCACTTGGGCACCAACAACCGCATCAGCACTTGGTCCACGCTGCATCGACACTTCACAATGTAATGCTGTTAGCACAGACGTTCCCTTCACAATGGTGGAACTGTTTGCTGCGCTTAGGTCGGTGAACCGAGATTCGGCTCCTGGCCCTGATGGCATTACATACGCAGCACTGTTTCACCTGGGCAACAAGGCCAAAACATTCCTACTCAATTGCCATTTTCAATCGTTCCTGGGAGTCCGGCTGTTTAGAGGCTAGCTGGGAATTGGGTCTTGTTTTACCTGTTCTTAAACCCGGAAAGTAACACACGGACGTCCACTCTTGCCGACCGATTACTCTACTTAGTTGTGTCGGTAAGAAAAATGGTGCACTACGCCTCAATCGGGACTTGACGAACAGACGCATATATCCTCCGCAGATGTCGGGTTTCAGAAAAGGCAGGAGCAGCATTGAAAATGTTCTAGCCCTCGTGAGTCATGTCAAGCGAGCCAAAGCCTTGCGTCGCATCACCATTGCAGTGTTTGTCGATGTTAAAGCAGCGTTTCAACTCTGTGTCGCATGAAGCTATCCAGATAGCCTTGAAGTCCGTCGGAATTCGAGGCCGAATGTATGTATGTATGGCTCTGCAATTATCTATCCGGCAGGTCAGTGTACATGTCCACTAAGGATGGTGACACTGCACTTCACACTGTACGTCGAGGTGTCCCCCAGGGAGGAATTTTAAGCCCGACGTTATTTAACATTTGCCTAATTGGAATCGAGCAGTGCTTGCCGCCATCCGTTCAAATTTCCCTTTATGCTGACGACATATGCATTTGGTGCTCAGGATGCAACCGGCGAATTTTGCGCGCAAGGCTTTAAAGGGCCATTAACTCAATGGCAACCTTTCTGACAGCACGTGGCCTCGAAATATCGGCGGAGTAGTCTGCTGCGATAGCCTTCACCAGGCGGGATCTCTCCCGGTATCTCCTTAAACTCGGAGGCGTTCCTATATGTTACGTTGACAGCCACAAATTTCTAGGAGTGACTTTTGACAAGAACATGACGTGCTGCCCACATATACGGCAACTGAGGCACAAGCTTGAGGCGTACGCATCGATCTTCCGCATGATCTCCAGCAGCGTGGCAGGTTGCTCGGTGGCGTCTCTCACCAGGCTCTACAATGCACTCTGCGAAGGATTGCTTCGCTACAGCTTGCCTGCCCTCGAGCCTCTCACAAAACCAACTCACGGCTTCTACAAGGCTTACAAGCCAAAGTGCCTTGTGTGTGCCTTGGGGTGCCTAAAAATACTACAACCCTTGGGACTCTCAGGGAGAGTAGGCGCCTCTCTCCAACGGTTCTCTGCCAGCAAGAACTCCTTCGTGCACGCTTGCGGTTTGTGACGAGGACTGTCGACCATCCGCTGGCTTGTGACTCGGAAGCCAAGGTACGTGCCTTATTACCACCATTGCATCAGAGCCCACCAGAGCATACCCAGCCATCATGGACATTTGCCTCCTGGAAAATAACACTAACCGTTCCCGGCATCCAGAGCAAAGCTAAGCCTCTGCCTGCTCTGAAATTCTTTTCATTGGAGCGCATTGCTACTACCTACCAAACTTACACTCACATTTTCACGGATGGATCGGTGATGAATACATCATCTGCCATCGGAATATGGAGCTCATCAACTTACACAAAAATTACCGCAAAACAAGGTCACAGAACTTCGTCGATGGTCACTGAACTTACGGCCCTGCGTGCTGCATTGCAACACATTTTAACTGCTCCAGTTCAGGCATGGGCAATCTTCACCGACTCTCTAGAAGCCCTTCAGCACCTCATGGTGCTGCCACAAGAGCAGCTTGCTCAAGAAAAAAATGGCCTGCACACGCAGGCAATAAACAACCACCACGTCGTTGTTCCGCAGTGGCTTCCATCTCACTTTGGTGTGGCTGGCAGCGACGAAACCGACAGAGCTGCTGCATCTGCGCATTTCAGCCCAATTATTACTCCAGTGCCTTTCACGAGGCGAGACGGAGCGACTCTAGTGTCATCGGTTGCCAAGAGCTCTCAGCGATTGCTGTGGACCGACCCAGATAAGAACTACGTTCCGTTGCACACAATAGACCCAGTGTGCCAGTTTCGGATGCCAAGTGGTCTGTGCGAGCGAGATGAAGCTGTCCTGCATCACATCCGACTGAATGTGGCTTACACTAAGCATTTCGTTTTTAAACTTCGCCAGGCTTCCTCACCTTTGGGCCCTACCTGTACAGTTCGCGAGGACCTGAAACACGTTCTTTGCACGGGCCCTCGCTACGAACTTGAGCTTACCACGGCTAGGCTTTCACTGGGCCTGCCCGCGTCCCCCCAGATCTCTTCGAGGCACCTCCTTGGGCCCTGGCTTACAACCGGCATGGCAAGTCGCACCTCAGAAACGCTCTTAACGTTCCTCCGGACCACTGGACTTGTGAGTGAGCTATGAACTCACAGACAAACTGACTATATCGCCTGTTTGTGTGTGTGCTTTTCGTGTGCGTCTGCGTGTTTTAGTATTCATGTGTAAGTGAAAGTTTTCATATATTTTCATTCCACCTTCACCCCCATTTGGTGTAGCAAGTCGGGCGCCCAGCCTGGCTGATCTCACTTGTCCATTAAAGATGTTTCTCTCTTTTTCTCTCTTGCACGAAACAATTACTGCTAATTTTATTCCCGTTCGTAAAAACAAAATACAGGACGTTATTTTCAGGCTCGGTTATCACCGACTTGGAAGCAGCCATAATTGTTTTTTTTTTTCACTAGCATGCAGTTTTAAACCGCGCCTACCATGAAACTGTGCCTGTTTCAAATTCAGATTTCATGACGCCGAAGGTCCGTTAAAACGTTTGTCCTGTTTTGGGCGATGGCAACCGCCATTTGCAAGCGCTTATGAAGAATCGCGCGACGTTTACACGGGCTGAAGTTGCCACTGTGCGACGCTCACGCTCCTTCCAACTGTTTATTATACGTCACGTCTCCTCAGCCAATCACGAACAGGGTGTGGCCTACAAGCAGTATTCTTGTTGAATAGCAAATTCACTCCTACATTGTCATGATAGTCGCATTTCGTTTCGTTTGTCAACGCCGGCCAAGTATTGTGCACCTTAAGTGGCGAGAAAAAAGGTAAACTTTAGAACTGGTGCCGGCAAACGTCATGAAACGCCAGAATGACGAAAGCACGCACAGCCGCTTTGCAAGCCAGAAGCACGTGACCAAATGTGAAAGCCAACCGGACAAAGCTTCCTGAAGATTCACTGAGAATTCATGAAGCCGAGAATAGGGCACCTGAGTTTTGATAAAGGTTGAAAAAAGGCATGCAGGGTCCATTTCAATTCAAGCCTTGTAAAATATCGCCGCAACGCTTGAGACACTGGGTTATAGCTGGCTGAGAAATTCCCAATCGCTTACTGAAGCCGAAGGGGGCACTGCAAGCGGTATGAACATGAAATGTAGTGCACTAAATCGGCCTCTGTCCTAATTGATTTGATTGATTGTAGGGTTTAACGCGCCGACGCAACGCAGGCGATGAGGCGCGCCGTAGTGGAGGGCTCCCGATTAATTCTGACCACCTGGGGATATTTAACGTGCGCCGAAATCTCGTACACACGGGCGTTTTTGCTTTTCGCGTCCATCAGAAAAGCCGGCGCCGCGGCCGGGAATCGAACGCGCGTCCTCGTGCTCAGCAGCACAACGCCTTAGCCACGGAGCCACCGCGGCTTTTTTATTACCTTTTTTGTTACAAAGGAACACGCGTCAACGCCGGATTAAAAACCGCCGCCCATGCTTTGGTTGGCTTAAAGATTTTAAATAAACATCAAACGTTGACAGCACTTCCAATACAAAACCGCAACAGGCAGACACATTCTACAAGAGCTTCAAATCACCTATGCGGCTCAACAAGGAAAACAGGTGCATATCCTTAGCGAGCAGAGGGCACGTATATACACAACCCCTCTGCCCAGAAATATGCATCGCGTGCATAACCTACAGCGCAGGAATGAAAGAGCCAAAGCCCTCCAAAAGCGATTCGAACGATCTGATGACGTGGTGTACGTGGACGCGGCCGAGTACTGTGAACACAACGCCATGACCGTGGCAGTAGTCGATCGGCAGGGCCATTGCATTGCCTCCGCAACGATCCGCACGGACACTCCGGAGGTAGGAGAAGAGGCAGCCATTGCACTGGCGCTTTCTTCTACAAGAGCGAAATACATAATAAGCGATTCCAAATCTGCAATTGTAAACTTCGCAAAGGGAAGGATCTCACCCGAGGCTTAAGGAATCCTTAGAGGATTCAAAGAATTAAGACTCCGAGGGGTCCAAATTATATGGGCACCAGCGCACTCTGCACTTCCGGGGAACGAAAACGCTCACGAGGCAGCTCGAGGTCTAAGCTTCCGAGACTGCCCAGAAATACCTGAGGCATCGTTTCGCACGGGGGTAGGGACCGCATGGTGACCTATAGGGAGATAATCGACCATTACAGATTAGGGAGGGCCAGATATCCCGCAGCTCATCGCACCTTGGGAAAGTGGCAGTCAGTAGCATGGCGTCTACTCAGTCCTACACTTTTCCGAACCCGGTGACGTACAGTCATTGTTAGCCCGGTCTATACGAAAATAAGTGTAAATTATGTTCAGCAAGGGCCGACCTTGAACACATTTTATGGGCCTGCCCCCTTAAAGCGAACACCACACCTCAAGCACTAGACATCACTTCCTCAGAGCAGTGGGAGACCGTGCTGCTCAGTTCAGACCCGGGCGTTCAACTCCGGGCCGTCCAGATGGCCGAAGACGCCGCCAGGGAGCAAGGACTCCTGGCCGCCGTCTGAGGGGGGAAGAATGAAGGGGACTCCCATCTCACTTCTTCCCTTACCCCCGTCTCGGGCTCAATAAAGTTATGCACTCACTCACTACACATAACCATTCCAGTTCAGGTTCCTGCAAACGATACACTTCAGGTAGGCTGGTTACACTTTGTGAGAAATTCTTGCTCACTGTCATGCATTGACATCACAGTGGCGCACGGCCATACGGGAGCGCCAAATTGCGTGCAACCCTAGGATCATTATCATGTCGTACGGCACTTCAATCTTTTCCACTGCCAAGAAACGTATCCCATGCGGCGTGACAGGAATATCTTTCTTTATCGTTCTCTGTAGAACATCCCAGAAAAAGATGGCGTCCCAGCACTCTGTAAAAACGTCTTCAATGCTTTCGGGTTTTTTGCACGAAGTGCACGTTGAGGACCAGCCAAGGAAAAGCCTTTTTCCCTCCATCCATGTGCCAACGGAAAGTGTGCCAGTGTGCAGCTTAAAGAAAAATGTTTTTACCGAGGCGGGGACTACCATTTTTTTTTTCACCCGCGACAAAACATCTTGGCCACCGCCTGTCCCATACAATGAACGATACAGAGGTACTGGAAAGAGCATTTCGTTCAAGTTTTTCGTTAATATTTTCCTCGATACATTCGCCAAATACTCCATGGTGAATCTAACTGACAGAAAATTAAAAGATTGCACCACTTCTTTCCAGAAACCCTTAACGACATATGTTTCGTTGCTTGTTGACACAATAAAGCCTGGAATATAGTTTGATAGTGTAGTTTGTACGTAAGTCCTCAGGAATGGATGTTTTACGTCCCGCAATAGCAAAAAAACGGCTCACAATATGCCTTACAAAAACATGGGCCAATCCAACACCGCCTTGCCTTACAGGCCGAAAAAGATTACTTCGGCTCATTCGTTCCCAGTAGAACCCCAAATAAACACAGCAAAAACACGATGCATCTTTTGCACTTGCGTTCGAGAACAGTGTATTGCTTGCAGTACCTGAGCCACCGCGGCGGGTGTCTCTTTCCTGAGCAGAGTGCCAATGCTTTTTCCGCCACGCTGCAGCTTGGTCATCTAAAAAAAAAAAAAAAAACAGTAGCTTTTAGTGTAGAAAGTAGTAGATTGAAACAGTTAGTACTCCAGTCTTCGTGGAGCTGAGCGCAAAAGGTCAAAGTGCCCTTCCGTCTTGCCTTTCCGCCGTCCCTGTCCATTTTTGCGTTCAACTCGACAAAGTAGTGTCAAAAGGGTTCGCGTCTATGGTGATGCCTGATTTGATTCTTCACATAAATGAGCAATAATTAAATACGCAAACCTTGGGAGTTGTGTGTTAGAAAACGTACCACAGCGGTGATGACAAAGGTGCACGCGCTGCAACGGCAACCTATTGCGAACTGCATGACTTTGTCATTCCAGCTAACACAATGGCCGAGAACACTCGCCGTGCGCCGGTAGCGTTGGCAAACTTTGTGCGCCAGATCCGTGGAGTCCTCTTGGACATAACGCCCCATTTGCTGAGGACGCTCCTTGAATACCTCATGGCATCAGGGGCGCACTCGGAAGCCGACATCGCGAAGATGGACGAGCATCAACTGGCCGTTGTCCTCGGTCTCGAGGATGCACGACTACTGCTGCTCTACTTCAAAATGCGACGTAAGTGTGACGAAATTTGTGACCGCCTGAAATCGATCGTTCCGCGTCATCGCCATCTTGTCCAGTCCAGGAATATCTTGGGTCGCCGCATTTCTCGTCCAGTTTTTGCCGGGCGTGGACGAGGTCGGGAAACGAAGGTGTAGTCAGCACAATTTCGTGATAAACATAAGTGGCTACCACAACATCTGCTCCGAACGAGGCGTTGCATAACCATGCGTTTCATTCATCGTTAGCGTGGCAGAGGCGTGCGCGTCGCACATTTTTTTGAAAACGTAACTGGCAGGATAGCTCATACGTATATACATATACAATCTACGGCCCCTACCTATTGTCAGAAGCGATCTCTACACAATTCAACGGATTTTCTTCAACGTCACCGTCGTATGGCAGGAAGCAGAGCATGAGAGCAAGGTGTTGGTGGTAACACGCATTTATTTTATGTGCAAGGGATACAAAGACGCCATGTTACGCTTTTTTAGCGACTTTTGGTGTCTAGGGGAGAGGGATTAGGTAATGGGAGTTGGGGAAAAAGTATGATACATCCAATGGTACATCCAATTCGGCGTGGAATTAAAGGAGATGGTGAAGGCCAGAGCTCTCGACGAAGTTTCGTAGAGCGAGTAAAGGGCAGAGTTCAGCATTAAAACAACAGTGTGACGCCAGAGGGAGGGTAACCGGGAGTGGGAAGTGGGCGAAAGAACAGCGGGGAGTCAAAAGATTTGACTCAATGAAATAAAAAATCCACTGTGGCCGAGCTTCGTCGAACAAGTGCGGTGAAGAGAAAAAGGCAATAAAACAAACAAATCTGAAAACTTTTTGCCGTTGTTGCTATTCCTTCCTTCGTACCACATGCCCACTTGCGGGAATGACCCGCAGTTTGGAGCCTCGGGGAGTTATATAATGTGCCCGGTTCGCAAAATGCATCACACTGTGAATTTGAAAAGTAAAAATTGCAGAATAGCGTGTGCTGCGTGGCACCTCTACGTGATGGCACGTGAGTAGGACAGTTGTCCACCAGCCTCGCGGAACCCCGATTCCAGGTATGCTGTGGCGTGTGCCAGTCGGTTGCTGACGTAGTTAATTAAGAAATGAACAAGGAGAAACTGACGCAAACACGGTGTAGCAGAAAAGAAGCCAGTCGAGGTAATTCGTGTCCAAATACAAAGAAATGAAATCGAGGAAAAAGACGCAAGTACATTGTATTAGTAAAAACGTTCTTAATGACGCCTTCAAAGCACGTAAGCAAACCTTCATTTCATTTCATTTATTTACTCTCAATGCTGTGAGATTTTACAGAGAGGGAGAGGAGGGGTACAATATTAAACAGCAAGAGGAAACAGCAGGGTGGTTACAGAAAGTGATTGCTGACTGCGGACTTAAGTGCGCAGCATCGTTGATGGAGACGATGGAGGCTGGAAGGTGATTACACTGCAAGCTGGTCATTGGAACAAACGAGTTCAGGTAGAGGTTTGTTCGGGAGTTTGGTACACCAACTTTTAACGAATGATCAATGCGTGATGACACGTATGGTGGAACTGAAAAAAGGATTGTTTTAAGGTATGATTGGCGTAAAAAAATTATGGAAAACACATAGGCGGGATATCATATGACGGGTTGCAAGACCAGGTAGTTGTAATATTTGTTTCATGTTAGTGACACTGGATGACCGGGAATAACCAGAAATAATGAAACGAGCGGCCCGATTTTGGATAGCTTCAAGTCTGGAGACGAGATTGGCGGAATGTGGATCCCATACAGAAGAGGCGTATTCAATCTTCGGCCGTACAAGGGTTTTGTAAATCTGCAGTTTTAATGAAGTGGGAGCTCGAGAGAAATTACGTCGGAGGAAGCCGAGCATGTGGTTGGCATTGTTGCTAATATATTCAATTTTCGGGTGCCACGAAAGGTTATCTAAAATCTGAACGCCAAGGTATTTACTTGTAAGTGGTGACCTATGAAAGAAGGGAGCCGTTAAGGAAATATGTATTAACAGGGGTGTGCTTGATTGTTCGTCTTAACCTCATATATTTGAACTTGTAGACGTTTAGTTTCATTAGCCAGGTGTTGCACCAGGCTGAAATTGTGTTAAGGTCGCTTTGAAGTTTAGGAGGGTAAGAAGGTTCAGATATATTTCTGTATATAACACAATCGTCAGCGAAAAGGCGTATTGATGAGGTTATGGTATCAGGGAGATAATTAATACAAATTAGGAAGAGAAGAGGCCCCAATATTGATCCCTGAGGGACACCAGACGTAACCTTACCGTGAGGAGATTCGTTATCATTGATAGTTACATATTGGGAGCGATTTTAAAAAAAAACATTCAATACACCTTAAAATATTAGGGTCAGTGCTCAGTTTGCTAAGTTTATGAAGTAGTAGTGGATGGGAGACGCAGTCAAATGCCTTCGCGAAATCAATGGAAATGCAATCGACTACTGACGTAAGGTCCAACAAAGAACAAAGATCTTTAGTACAGGTGATCAACTGAGTTTCCCAAGATTGATTTTTGCGAAAACCGTGTTGATAGACTGTAAAAATGAATTAGATTCTAGAAAACTCATCAAGTTAGTGTAAATGCCGTGTTCGAATAGTTTGCAAAGGATTGATGTAAGAGAGATGGTCGATGGTTAAAAGGGGAGAAAACTTCGCCAGGCTTGTGTACTGGAATTACCTTTCCACCCTTCCAGTCGTTGGGTAGTAAGGAACACTGTAATGACTGTGAAAAAATATAAGAAAGGATCAATGAGGAGTTCACATTGGTACTTTTCAGAAACATAATTAATCCATTCTATCCCACAAGATGAAGAAATTTTAGCCCCCTGTATTAGCTTGAAAATTCCAGCACAGTCAATAAAAGTTGGTTCCATTGGCTCAAGACCTAAGCTTTCTTTAATAGGAAAAGAAGTAGGAATTGTTTTAGTAAAAGATAAAGAAAACGCATTGTTGAGCAACACGCAGCGCTGCTCGCGTGGAACAAGTGTCCCATCAAGTGTTTTCAATTGTACATCTTTAGATCTGCTCATATTAACTGTGCTCCAGAACTTGCGGGGACCAGTCGATAAGAGGGATGGGAGCGTTCGCTGATAAAACTCGGTTTTTGCACAAGAAAAAGGCTTTTTTATATTCTTATGCGAAGGGCGCATAAGCCGACCACCTGTCAGCAGAACTTGATAGCCTAAGCGGCGGAAAATACGTTTTAAGTAGTCGTTTCAGTGAGATGTTGTACCATGGTTGGCGTTTAGGACATGATATTCGTCTGAGTGGTATGTACTTATCAGTCAGCCATTGAACCTTGTTTCTAAATAAAGACCAATTAACATTTAGCTGACGCTCCTAAAATTCAGGAAGAAAACACTCTATAAAAGCTTCCAGTTCCCTATTTATGGCTTGGAAATAAGCTTTAACGTAGTCTCGAATTCGTTTAAACTGTTTGGCGGGGCGCGGAGAGGCTGACGGCATAGTGAAATGGGCAACTAAGTGGTCAATCAAAGCAGGCAAAAGCGTTAAAGATGAAAAAGATTCGGGAACAGTGTTCAGCAAAAGATCAAGGGTGCTGAAAGACGACTGAGTAATGCGAGTAGGTCCTTTAACAAGATGACTTAAGTTAAGTATAGAGCAAACGTCAATAAAACTTCAGTATTCCTTGAACCACTGGTTGTTACAGGAAGCGGCTCGTTCCACGATATTGCCGGAAAGTTAAAATTACCTAATGCACACAACGGGGCTAGGAAATTAACCGACCACTTGGTTTAGGCGATCGTGGAATTCATCAGGAAAAGTAGGCGAACTGTTCGGCGGACGGTAGCAGGCACAGAACAAGAAATCTGCGTAATTTATTTGGATACAAACACAAAGAAATTCTAGATGCGATGCAATGCAGATGTCATGGGAAACAATCTCATTGGATACCGCAATAAGAATGCCACATTCTTTCCGCCCATTCGAAAGCGTTAAGGCGGATCGCAAAATAAAGCGCCTCAGGCGCTTCGACCACACGAGTCGGGAGCAAGGCGTTTCAGGTGTCCAGCAGGACATTCATGCCTACGCATTAACTACCCAGAAGAAGTGCTTGTGTGTCCCCGTACTTTCTTATCGCTATATTGCTTCTTTCTTCACCGACAGCATGAAATCGAACGGTTAAGCTAAAAATTACGCCCATCTTCCCGCGAGGGGAACCCTGATGTGATGCGACGCATCGGGAAGGGGGGGGGGGTTCAATTGGTGTTTCCATT